>NW_006775074.1:408944-424137 GCF_000442215.2 Lipotes vexillifer
AAAAGCAAAGATTATTTTTTAAAAAGAGTAATGAGGTTATACAAATACTTGGATCCACTTAATATATATTACATTTATAACACTGGACAGTAGTCAGACATTTTAGGAATAGCTTTGATTTTTTTTTTTTTAGTTATATAGTTTTTAGTAAAAAGAATCATCTTAAAAGGAACAACTTCTATTTTTCCATTTGTTATAGTTTCTATCGTAAGATGATTAATATCAACAAATTAAGATTTTTAACTAAAGAATAAATTTGTTCAGTAAGTCTACATTTTTATATGGTAGGTCTGCTTAGACATAACACCTTAATCTGTAGTTTTTCTTCATCTGAATGTGATCATCTGTATCTCACATATAATTATGAGCATCCATTTTTGAAAACTTATCATTACCTAGAAATTTTCAGATACCACAATCATATCTTCAATAAATTTATATTCTTAAAATTTCTAGAAGGCCTAATGATATGTCAGTAAAATTCTCAATTACTCTGAACTGGAAAGACAACATGCAATAAATGAAGGTTCAGAAAGTTGACAAATCTCTATTGTCTTAAAAAAACTAATCAAAGAGTTTACATGCTCATTTGAAAAATCAAAATATATTAGCACCTTCAGAAAACTGAATTTAAAATTCTAGAAACACAAGCTCTAAATACTTATGCCAAGAGCAAAGGGTCATCTTTAAGATGAACTGAGTAAGAAATGATAGATGTAAGTCCCATTACAGGTAATTCTGTATTAAACATTATAGGTAATTCTGTATTAAAAGAGTTATCTCCATGTTCAAATTTAACAGTATGCTTTCTATAGAGCTTATTTCAAGGAATTCTTTACTTTCAAAATGGGCTTCTATTTCTGTTAGTACATTAAAACAAACTACAAGTGACGTCCAATCTTTGGGGAAATTGTAAAACAAACAAACAAAAAAGGAAGGGAGGGAGAGAGGAAGAAAAGAGAAAAACACTCTTAGTTTTACAGCACTTAGAGCTGTATAAGACTTCTAAGAGACTATGAAACACGGCTTTGAATTCAATGTTACAGTGCACATGTGTGACAAAATACACTCCAATCTCCTCCCCCAAACCATGCCAACTTTGAAAAGGTTTACCTTTGAACAGGGTCAAATAACAAGGTGGGTCCTATTCTAAGATGTGAATAGGGGAGGGAGTATATTAAAATATTGAAAAATTTAAAAGTGAGAAAATTACAACCCTGGAATTTGTGTTATAACTTCATTCATAAACTAAAAGCCACTGAATTGTATACTTTAAAAGGGTAAATTTTATGGTATGCAAATATTATTTCTCAAAAAAAGTCTGTGCAGTGCAGCTAAAACAGAGCTTAGAGGGAAACTTCTACCTTTAAGTGCTTATATTAGAAGAGATGATCTCAAATGACTAATTTATAATCTAGAAAAATTAAAGCCAAAACTGAGAAATAAAATAATGAAAAGAGAGAACCATGTTCATGCATCAGAAGACTTCATATTGTTAAGATAACAATTCTCCCCAAACTATGTATAGATTTAATGTACTCCCAATAAAAGTAGAAATCCCAACTCATTGGGGTAGATGCTGATAAGCCAATTTAAAATTTATATGAAGCAAAGGACTAGGAACAGCCAAAATAATTATGAAAAAGAGGAACAAAGTTAAATCACTCACGCTACCTGATTTCAAGACAATATGATGTAGGATAGATATATAGAGATCTCAGTAAAACAGAAGAATCCCAAAGTAGACTGACGTGTATACCGTCAACCTATTCTGACAAGGCTATCAAGGTGAGTAATTCAGTGGAGAAAGGAGAGTCTTTTCAACAATGATGTTTGAATGACGGGATATCAATATCCTCCCCAAAGAGAACCTCAGCCCTTTTCCTGCACCACAGACCATAATCAACTTGAAACAGATAACAGATCTTAATGTAAAACCTAAAACTATTGAGTTTCTAGAAGTAAAAACATGAGAAAATGTTTGTAACTTTGGGGTAGGCTAAGATTTCTTAGATGACACACCAAAAGCAAGATCCATAAAAGAGAAAATGGTAAAGTAGACTTGATCAAAACTAAAAATTTCTACTTAGAAAGGCAGAAATTTATGTTAGATTTTTATGTTAAAAAAATAAAGACAAGCCACATACTGGGAGAAAATGTTTGCAAAACACACATCTATCTGATAAAGGGCTTATTTCCAAAATATATAAAGAACTCTTACAACTCGGTAATAAAAAGCCGAACAGCCAAACCAAAACATAGGCAAAAGATATGAACAGACATTTCACCAAAGGAGAAAAGGAATGGGAAATAAGTACATGAAAAGATAATATTAGTCATTGGGGAAAAGCAAGTTAAAACCATGAGATACCACTACAAAACTCTTAAATCTGAACAAACTATGTGCTGGTGATGCAAACAAAATAAATGCAACTCTTCATACTCTGATGAATGGAATGCAAAATGATAGTCACTTGCAAAAACCATTTGGCAGCTTTTAATAAAATTAAACATGTAGTTATTTTACAAACCAGCAATCCCACAGCTAGGCATTTATTCAAGAGAAATACTAATTTATGTCCATATGAAGAACTGTATGCAAATATTTATAGCCTCTTTATTCATAATTACCAAAAGCTGGAAAACAAATTATAGCACATCCATACAACAGAATACTACTCAGCAATAAAATGTAACAAACTACTAAAACATGCAACAACATAGATGACTCTCAGAAGTATTATGCTACACGAAGTAAGTCCGACACAAAAGGCTACCCCATTACTATCTGCTTCTATAACATGGCATTCTGGAAAAGAAACTCCCAGAGACATACAGACAGAAATCAGATCTGTGGTTGCAAGTAATACGGGTTAAGGAGAGGATTGATTACAAAGGCACAGGAGGAAACTTTAAAAAAAAAAAAACAAACCCCACAACTATAGGAGGCAATATGGTATTAAGTATTGTTCTAAGTACTATTCTATCTGCATTAGCTCTGTTTTTGGTGACAGTAACAACAGAAGTAATAACAAACATGTACTCATCGCTTTCTGTGTTCCTACAATGTTCTATACCTTTACATGCATTAACTTATTTAAACCATATGAGGTAGGTACTATTATTACTTCCATTTTATAGTTGATGAAATAGATATTCGGGAGGTTTAAACAACCCTGAGTGATAGAACTGGAATTCAAACAAACAGGAAGAAGATCCAAGAAAAACAAAACAGTGAAACAAACTAATATTTGAAACTATAATCAAAGACAACTTTCCAGAAATAAAAATTATCAATATACATGTTGAAAGGGGTCACCATTACCAGAAGTGTCAACTTTGGGACATATCCTAGGAAATTTATTAGACTTCAATGCTATAGAGAAAAAACTAATTATTACTTCAGAATAAAAAGATCATGTTTGTTATGAAACACATAAAATTAGGTTCTTGACAATAACAAGCAAAATGATGATAGTACAACAATTCCAAGAAATTCAAGTAAAGAACAAATGACCCAGATCTTTCTATCTAGCCAAACTCTCATAAATGACACTATAAAAAAACAGATTTAAACATGCGAGGACTTCAGGAATATGACACTCATGGGCCTTCCCTGAGGAGTCCAATTAGAGGAATACCTTCATCCAACTGAGAGATATCATGTATAAAAAATGTATAAACAACATTAATATACAAAATACTATGCACTAGTATATAGTATAAAATATATTACATACTTAATAACATGTATTACATGTTAATATATAACAAAAGCCATATATGAAAAACCTATAGCAAACATATTCAGTGGTGAAAGACTGAAGTTTTTCCTCTATGATCAGGAACAAGACAAAGATGCCTACTTTCACCACCTCTATTCAACATAGTACTTGAAGTTCTAGCCAGAGCAATTAAGCAAGAAAAACAAATATAAGGCATGCAAATTCGAAAGGAAGACGTAACATCACCCGTTCGCAGATATGATCTCATAGGGAGAAAGCACTAGATTCCAAATACACAAAAAACTGTTAGAGCTGATAAATGAACTCAGCAAAACAGCAAGATAGAAAGTCAACACACAAAAACCAGTTGCATTTCTATACTCTAACAATGAACAATGCAAAAAGGAAATTACAAAAAAATTTCCAATAGCATCAAAAAGAATAAAATACAAGTTAACTAATGAAGTAAAAGACTTGTATGATGAAAACTATAAAACATTGTTTGAAGAAAACATAAACAAATGGAAACGTCTCATGGTCATTCATGGACGGGAGGATGACAATACTACCCAAAGTGATCTACAGAGTCAATGCAATCCATATCAAAATCCAATGATTTTTTTTTTCTTTGCAGAAGTAAAATACCCACCCTAAAATTCATATGGAATCTCAAGGGACCCCTAATAGCCAAAAGAATCCCGAAAAGAACAACAAAGACAGAGGACAAACACTTCTTGATTTTAAAACTTACTACAAAGCTAAAGTAATCAAACAGTGTGGTGCTGGCATAAAGACATACATATAATACATACAGACCAATGGAACAAAATAAAGAACCCAGAAATAAACCTTTGCATATATGGTCAAATGATTTTCAATAAGGGTGCTAAGTCCTCTCAATGGGGAAAGGACAGTCCCTTCAGCAAACAGTGCTGGGGAAACTAGATATCTATCAATGTGCAAAATAATGAAGTTGGACCCTTACCTAACAGCATATACAAAAACTAACTCAAATACACCTAAATGTTAGACCTAAAACTATAAAGCTCTTAGAAGAAAACACAGGGCAAAAGCTTCATGCCATTAGATTTGGCAATGATCTCTTGGATATGACACCAAAGGCACAGCAATAAAAGAAAAAACAGACAAACTGGACTTCATGAAAAATTAAAAATTTTGTGACTCAAAGACAATACTAACAGAGTGAAAAAGGCAATCCATAGAATGGGAGAAAACATTTGAAAATCATGTAACATAAAGGATTACTATTGAGAGTATATTGAGAACTCCTAAAACTCATCAACCAAAAACCAAAAAATCCAATTCAAAACTGGGCAAGGGACTTGAGAAAACATTTCTCCAAAGATATACAAATGGCCATTAACCACATGAAAAGATGCTCAACCTCACGGATCACTAGAGAAATGCAAATCAAAACTACAATGAGCTATCACCTCAAACCTGTTAAGACGGCTTACTACCCAAAACAAACAAACAAACAAGTGTTGATGTGGATGTGAAGAAATTAGAACCCTTGTATACTACTAGTAAGAATGTAAAATAGTACAGCTGCTACAGAAAACAATATGGTGGTTCCTCAAAAAATTGAAAACAGAATTACCACATGATCTGGCAATTTCACTTCTGGGTACATAGCCCAAAGAATTGAAAGCAAGGTCTTTAAGAGATATCTGTATACCTATGTCCATAGCAACATACTCATAATAGCTAAAGCATGGAAGCAACCAAAGTGTCCATCAACAAATGAATGGGTAAACAAAAGGTGGTATATAAATACAATGGAACATTATTTCAGCCTTAATAAAGGAAGGAAATTCTGACATATGCCACAGCATGGATGAACCTTGAGGACATTAAGTGAAATCAGCCAGTCACAAAAAGACAAAAACCGTATGATTCCACTTACATGAAATACTTAGAGCTGTCAAAATCATAGAGACAGAAAGTAGAATGGTGGTTGTCAGGGGCTGTGGAAAATTAAAATGGGGGGGTTATTGTTTAATGGATATAGTTTCAAGTTTTACAAGATGAAAAACTATGGCGATGGATGGTGGTGGTGATTGCACAACATTATGATCTATTTAACACCACTGGACTCTACACTTACAAATAGTTAAGATGGTAATTTTTATGTTACATGTATTTTATCACAATTAAAAAAACACACAAAAAAACAAAAGCAACAACCATGAGATACCACTTCATACCAACAGGCAAGTAAAACAAAAAAACTAGGAAAAAAACCAAGTATTGGCAAGGATTAGGAGAAATTAAAACCCTCGTACATTGCCAGTGGAAATGTAAAATGGGGAAACCACTTGGGAAACAGTCTGGCAGTTCCCCAGAAAGTTAATCACAAAGTTATCATGTCAACCAATAATTCCACTCTTAGGTATATATGGAAGAGAAATGAAAATATATGTCCACATAAAAACTTGTACACAAATGTCATTAGCAGCACTATTCATAATAGTCAATGTCATCAACTAATGGTGGATTTAAAAAATGTGGTATTGGGTTTCCCTGGTGGCGCAGCGGTTGGGAGTCCCCTACGGGTTCGTGCCCCGGTCCAGGAAGATCCCACATGCTGCGGAGCGGCTGGGCTCGTGCGCCATGGCCACTGAGCCTGCGCGTCCAGAGCCTGTGCTCCGCAACGGGAGAGGCCACAACAGTGAGAGGCCCGTATATAAAATGCCATATTTTTATACTTTCATTACAAATAGGTATAAACAAAGTACACAGTATGGTTTGTACTATTTAAAATTACTGTATGTATTCTACCTCAACTTAGTTTTCCATTTGGCATTATACTGTCAAGCTGCATCCATTCATATGTATTGTCAAGATATATACTTAATATGTAATTTAAATACTAAGTATTAGTTAAAAGACCTCAAAAGGATATTTCAAATTTTAAGGGTTTTTCTCAGTTGTTTTTAAACATTTTTTGGTGAATACAACAGCATCAGCAGCATCCTGCTGCTTCTCATCATCTTCATCAGCATGGGTGCTTTTCTTTCTTCTCTCTTAAACTCAAGATCAAGCAACTGTCTATGTTGATTGACTGCAACAGTTCTCCTCTGAAATTCCTTGCCAAAGCAAAAATATCCATAAGCTAAAGAGCTTCAAAAGATGTAAAATACAAAAGAGAAAAATGCTACCATTTTGCTACCATTCACCTAGCTACCTAAAAATATATGAGTATTCATATATTTTGGAGCAATAAAAATTTGGAGCAATTTCCAACACTGAAAAAGTATGAACATAGTCTAAAATAATAAAGAAGAAAACAATTAAATATATGCAAGGTTTAAATTGAAGCTAGTACTAAGGAGCATCCTTTTCTTGCAGGAAAAACATTAAGTTTAGATAGCTTAGCAATAAATAGACTTCTGGTTTCTGGTTCTACATGTAAGGAGCTTGGACGTCACCACTCAGTCCTAACAAGTAAAAAGCTGAACAGACTGAAAAATCAACAACTCTTCCTGGATCTGTGAGTGAAGGAAAGACACAGGACAAACTGCTGCTCTCAACAATGGAGAGACACACATGCAGGAATCAATACTGCAAATAACTGGGGGCAGGGAGGTGGTTAGGAAAACCTAAGTCTCAGTGTGGAGTGTTAAAAACTCCAGGGTGGACTAAGTCATATGGTGGTCCCCACAATTATGCTGGACTTGCCTTGAGGATCTTAACCAGGTTCTCACAATAAATATATGGAAAAACAAAATCCCCTTGTTGCTTCTGGCACAGGGAGGGGAACAGAAACCATTTTGAAAAATGCAAAGGCATTCTGTTCTTAACAAGGCCTGTCCTCAGAAGAAACTATTAACCAGAGCCTGACCTGCTGGGGTGTTATCAGAGCCTAACTGACCTGGGGAAGGGAAATACATAACTCCAGTCAGCTCTAGCCATCCTTTCCCACCTAAGTGGGGAGAGAGAAAAAAGAAACATTTGTAAAGTTCACAGTCCAACTTACTAAAAGACTTAGACCTAAATCATAGGACACCTTACCTCCTGATTACTAAAGGCTTATTCACAGCAATTCCTTTTACCAGTGTCTCATGTCTGGCTATGAAGACAATATTGCAGGGCAAACCAAAAGGCAAAAAAACCACAATTTAAAGAAACAGAGGAAGCATCAGAACCAGATATGGCAAGGATTCTGAAAGTATCAAACCAGGAATTTAAAACTATGATTAATATGCTAGGAGTTCCAATGGATAAAGGAGATAGCATGCAAGAATAAATGGGCAATGTAAGCAGAGAGCTGGAAATCCTAAGAACCAAAAACAAAACAAAACAAAAAACAAAACCAGAAAAAGAGGCTACAGGTGAAATGAAGGATGCCTATGCTGAGTTTATGAATAGACTGGCCATGGCTGAGGAAAGCATTTCTGAATTAGAGGCTATATCAATAGAAACCTCCAAAACTGAAAAGAATGAAGACTAGAAAAAAAATAAAACAGAATATCCAAGGACTGTGGAACAACAACAAAGGTGTAATATACATGTAATAGAAATACAAGAAGGAGAGGAGAAAACGGAACAGAATATTTGAAATGATAATGACTGCTAATTTCTCCCAATAAAGTCAGCCATCAAACTACAGATCCAGAAAGCTCAAACACTAAGCAACAAATGCCAAAATAACCAACCACAACTAGGCATACCTTTTTCAAACTACAGAAAATCAAAGATAAAGAAAAAAATCCTGAAAGAAGCCAGAGCAAAAGACACCTTGCCTATAGAAGAACAAGGATAAGGATTACATGACTTCTACTCAGAAATCATACAAGCAAGACAAAAAGAGTGAAATATTTAAAGTATTGAGAGAAAAAAACCACCAATTTAGAATTTTGTGCCCTGTGAAATTATCCTTCCAAGTTAAAGGAGAAATAAAGACTCTCAGACAAACAAAAATTGAGGGAATTTGTTGACAGATTTGCCTTACAATAAATGCTAAAAGTTCTTTAACAAGAAGGAAAATAACATAGATCAGGATCTTAGATCTACAAGAAGAAAGGAAGAGCATCAAAGATGAAGTAAAGGTAAATTAAAAACTTTTACTTTTCTTATTCTTAATTTATCAAACAGATAAGTCTGCTGAAAATAATAATACCAACAATGTATCCTATTATGTATGCTCATATAAAAGTGAAATGAGTGACAGTTATGATACAAGGGACAAGAGGGAGGAATTAGGATTATTTTGTTATTATAAGGTACTCACTACCTATAAAGTGATACAGGCAGACCTCAGAGATATTGTGGGTTTGGTTTCAGACCACCACAATAAAGTGAATATTGCAGTAAAGCAAGTCACACGAATTTGTTTCCCAGGGCATATAAAAGCTATGTTTACACTAAATTGTAGTCTATTAAGAGTACATTATGGGGCTTCCCTGGTGGCGCAGTGGTTGAGAGTCCGCCTGCCTGGGCAGGGGACGTGGGTTCGTGCTCCGGTCCGGGAAGATCCCACATGCTGTGGAGCGGCTGGGCCCGTGAGCCACAACTACTGGAGCCCACGCTCCGCAACAAGAGAAGCCACCGCAATGAGAAGCCCGCGCACCACAATGAAGAGTAGCCCCAACACGATGCAACTAGAGGAAGCCTGCGCACAGCAACAAAGACCCAACGCAGCCAAAAATTAATTAATTAATTAATTTAATTAATTAAACAAAAAGAGTACATCATGCTTTAAAAAACCAACACATATACTTTAATTAAAGAGTACTTCATTGCTAAAAAATGCTAACCATCATCTGGGCCTTTAGTGAGTTGTATCTTTTTGCAATAGTAACATCAAAGATCTCTGATCACAGATCACCATAACAAATATAATAATGAAAAAGTTTGAAATATTGTGAGAAATACCAAAATGTGACAGAGACACAAAGTGAGAAAATACTGTTGGATAAATGGCACTGACAGACTTGTTTGATGCAGGGTTGCCACAAACCTTCAATTTCTAAAAATGCAGTATCTGTGAAGTACAATAAAATGAGATATGCCTGTATAGTATTCTTTGAAAGTGAACTTGGATTAGCTGTAAATGTATGTTGCAAACTCTATGGCAACCGCTAAGAAGTTATAAAACAAAGTATAACTAATATGCCAGAAAAAGAGAGAAAATTGAACATATAAAATGCTCAGTTAAAACGACAAAAGGGGGGCTTCCCTGGTGGCGCAGTGGTTGAGAGTCCGCCTGCCTGGGCAGGGGACGCGGGTTCGTGCCCCGGTCCGGAGGGATCCCATGTGCCGCAGAGCGGCTGGGCCTGTGAGCCATGGTTGCTGGGCCTGCGCGTCCGGAGCCTGTGCTCCGCAGCGGGAGAGGCCACAGCAAGGAGAGGCCCACGTACTGCAAAAACAGAAACAAAAACAAAAACAAAACAACAAAAGGTAGGGAAAAAAAGAGTATAGAACAAAAATAAAACGAAGAACTGAAGAGTTCCAACTAGAAGACAGTAACATATATGGTAAATACTAATCCAACTAATAACAGCCACTTGAACGTCAATGGTCTAAATGCACAACTTAAAAAAACAAATTGTCAGGGTGGATCAAAATCCAAGACCCAACTATATGTTGTCTACAAGAAACCCACTTTAAATATAAAGATTCATATAGTTTTAAAATAAAGAGATGGCAAAAAATATACCATGCTAACACTAATCAAAAGAATGCAAGAGTAGCAATATTAATCTCAGACAGAGCTGACCTCAAAGCAAAGAAGTGATCAGAGATAAACAAGGGCATTACACAATGACAAAAGGATTAATTCTCAAAGACGACATAATCCTTAAAGTGCATGTGCCTAACAACAAAGTATCAAACTACATGAGGAAAAACTGATAGAGCCACGAGGGTAAATGGATGAATCCACTACCATAAATGGATACTTAAACCCCCCCTCAGATAGATGAATCCAGAAGGTAGAAAATCAGTAAGATTTTCATGATTTAAGAAAATCATGAAACTCAACACCACCACCAATCAACTGGATATTGGATATAATGGACATCTAAACTCGATTTCATCCAAGGACAGCAGAATACATATTCTTCTCAAGCCTACATAGAACATTCACCAAGGTAAACCACATCTGGGCCATGAAACACATCTTAACAAATTTGAAAGAATAAAAATCATGTAAGGTGTTGCTCTCAGCCCACAATGGAATTAAACTAAAAATCAGTAACAGAAAATTAACTGGAAAATCTCAAAATAAATGGGGATTAAACAACATACCTTTAAACAAATATATGGGTCAAATAAAAAAATCTCGAGAAAAATTTTAAAGTATTGTTAACTAAATTAAAATGAAAATACAACTTACCAAAATTTGTGGGATGTAGAGAAAGCAGTGCTCATAGGGAAATTTACAGTACTGAATGTATATACAGAAAAGATAGATCTAAGACAATTATCTAAGTTTTCACCTTAGGAAACTAGAAAAAGAAGGGCAATTTAAATCCAAAGGAAGCAGAAGAAAAGAAATAAGAATCAGGGCAGAAATCAATGAAGTTGAAAACAGGAAATTTATAGAGAAAAATCAATGAAACCACAAACTGGTTCTTTGGAAGATGAACAAAAATCAATACGCCTCTAAGCCAGGCTAAGAAAAAAGGAAGACACAAATACTAATATTGGAAATAAAAGAAGGACCATCACTACAGATCCCACGGACACATATTAAAAGGATAATAAAGGAATACAATGAACAACTCTATGTGCACAAACTTGATAACCTAAATGAAATGGACCAATTCTGTTAAAGAAATCTCCCAAAACTCAAACAAGAAGAAACAGACAATCTGAATAGGGCTCTATTAAAGAAATGGAATCAATCAATAATTAATAACCTTCCAAAACAGAAAGCACCAGGCCAAGGTGGGTTCACTCGTGAATTCTACCAAACATTAAAAAAAAAAAAGAGCAATACTCTACAACCTCTTTCAGCAAACAGAAGTAGAGGGAATACTTCCTAACTCATTCTACAAGGCCAGCATTGTCCTAACGCCAAAATCAAAGACATTATAAGAAAACTATAGACCAAGATCTCTCTCATTAACATGGATGCAAAAATCCTCAACAAGACATTAAGAAATCAAGTCTAACAACGTATTATAAGAATTATATATCAATATCATGACCAAGTGAGATTTATTCCAGGTATGACATAGTGGCTCAACGTCTGAAAATCAATTAATGTAATTCATGACATCAAAAAGTCAAAGGAAATATATCATGTAACTACAGTTGACCCTTGAACAAGGCAGGGGTTGGGGCAGTGACCCCCTCACCCCCACTTGGTATCAAAAATCCACACATAACTTGACAGTAGGCCCTACATAATCTGTGGTTCCACATCTATGGATTCAACCAACCTTGGATCATGTAGTACTGTAGTATGTATTTACTGAAAAACAAACCTGTGTATAAGCGGACCTGCAGAGTTCAAACTCGTGTTGTTCAAGGGTTAACTGTTTATCAATAGATAGAGAAAAAGCGTTCGACAAAATCCAACATCCATTCATGATAAAATCTCTCAGCAAACTATTGACAGAAATAGAGTGGAACTTCTTCAACTTGTTAAATATTACCTACAAGGCAAGGATGTTTCCTCTCACTACTCCTTTTCAACATCATACTGGAATTAGTAGCTAATACAGTAACACAAGAAAAGGAAATAGAAGGTATACAGATTGGGAGGAAGAAATAACTTGGCAACAGTAAAATAATACAAGTTTCGCAAACATAATTCAATATCCTAAGCCACTGAACCACATTTCATTTTCTTAAGTATTTGACTCCTCTATCCCCTACAAAAGAAACAAAATCAAGAGCTTATTTTTTGATAGCCTCTTTATTGGAGCTATGACTTACTTGTTAAAAACAGTAACAGAGTTCTCTGTATACAACTATAATTGATAAAAGACAAATGCTGCACAACAGCATTTCAGCTGGAAGTTCATGGGTATTAATGATAACAAAACATTCAGCAGGAAGTTCATGGGTATTAATGATAACAAAACATTAAGTGTTACTTACCCACAAGTAATATGTAAACTGAAGTGCAAAAATAGCAATGCCTTCATTATCAAAGGATCCAGCTACTGACCGAGAAATGTAACCTGGTACAATAGCAATAAAACAAGCAGCTAAAAGTCCTGCTCCTTGGTTCCAAAGTTCTCTGGTAAGCAGGAAAGTAGATATAGATGTAAGGCCGCTAAAAGTTGGTGCAAGGAACACACATACATCTCTTATGTGAACTGTTATGTTCAGTGTATTTAAAATCCAATGGATAAGGCCAGCTGTTATCATCAACCCTGGGTAAACCTAGGAAGAAAAAAAAAGGACAATTTAATTACATATAAAATGAGGTAGCTGAAAACACTAACATAAGCTCCTTTCTTTATTATTACATATTGTTTATAGTAAGTTTGAGAATAAGCTCTTACAATAGTTTGCCTTCACACATTACAAAATTAAACGTTCTTTTGGATTAGATACAAATAAAAATCTGATATTCAGAGATACATATTTAAGCAAAAGAAGAAAGATCATATTGAATGAATGATTAAAAGTGAAGAGGTTTAACAATGAAAAACTAGGTAACTTTCTTATTGATCCCACTTATCTTTTCACTATAAAACAGGGTCCTAATCTAACATATCCTTAAGTTTGGAGTTTTAACGTGCTCCAACATTGCCTATACTTGTGTTCAAGGGACTAAGAAAAGGACGGAAGTTGAAAGAAAGTTATGTGCAATATTATTTAAGTGGTATTTATAAATGATTTTTCCCTTCTTTCAAAGTCAAGATTTGGAAAGTAAACAATTCTAGGTAGGAAAAGAAGGACTAGTTAGTTGGTGAATTCAGATATAATATTTTCAGACTCCTGGAAGGTTAGACCTTTTTACACTTCTTTAAATATTTAAGGATAGAAAGGAAATAATAAACTAGAATGGGCCAGTTAACAGTTATATTCTTCACCCTCCCTCTGAAAGAGAACATGAAACATTAAGAGGATTCAAAGAACAAGAAATAGGACATTAATTCTGAGCTATTCTTCAGTGATTAAAATGTGTATTTATATTTCCATCCTTATCTAAATCCTAAAAGATTCTTTTTCTTTTTCCATCACTGAAACTACAAAGAATGTTATAAATTTCCTTTCCTAGCTATCCTATTTAAACTTGTGAACTCCCCATGGTCTTTAACCCAACTCCCTTGCTTTTTCTCCATAGCACTTATTACCATTTCACATACTGTTTATTTTACTTATTTATTGTCTATTAACTAAACACCCTCACAAGAATATAAGCTCCAGAATAGCAAGAAAAATTTCCCCAGCATCCAGAGAACAATGATTGACACAAAATGAATGCTCGATAGAATGTACAGAAGGCTAATGGGATAATGGAAGGGGGGAAAAGTATGGCAATTATCACCATTCCTAAAAATCAAAATTTTGTTTCATTTCATATACGATACCAGGCCTCAGTGTATGATTTTGTTGGCAATATTCAAAGAAAATGGAAATGAATTTGAAAATACTCTAAATATGGCAGACTGAACTGACATATGAAATACAGCCAAAATACGTAGAAGTACGAGATGAAAGGACCAAAAAACTCTAACAAACAAACAAATAAAACCACCCAACAACAAAAAAGGCATATTTAAGCTCAAAAGGAAGGGAACCCTCCAGGTTCCAAACATAAAGAAGAAATTCAAGCTAGGTACTGATGTCACTGGAATCTAAAACGAGAAAAAAACAAAAACAAAGCAGGCTTGATATATAGGTACTTGAGGTTGGGGTTAGTTACTACTCACCACAGGGATCAAAGAAAAGGCCTAATTCCCAGCACAAAGCCAGGGCCCGTTTATGAAACTAGAGTAGACAAGTTCTACCCATCCATCAAGGGAAACAGTAAGGAACTCTTGCCTTACTTCCAAAGCTTTGAATAGAAACAAAACAAGAAATAAGAAACTCATTCATCACATGGGTGAATATGGGTTCCACATTTGTAACAACTTCATGTATAAAAAACCTCAAGCTGAGAAATAACCTCTAAAAACTGTCCTAAAAGCAGTAAGACCTCTAAGGGCTCCAGCAAAGGCAAATGAGAAAGATTATTTTAAGGATGGTCCCAAATACCAAGACACCAAGGAGTCTCAGAAAACAAGCCTTCATTGAGGGTGAATTCAAGGTAAAAATTTATACACAGGGCTTCCCTGGTGGCGCGGTGGTTGGGGGTCCGCCTGCTGATGCAGGGGACGTGGGTTCATGCCCCGGTCCGGGAAGATCCCACGTACCACAGAGTGGCTGGGCCCGTGAGCCATGGCCTCTGAGCCTGCGCATCCGGAGCCTGTGCTCCACAACAGTGAGAGGCCTGCGTACAGCAAAAAAAAAAAAAAAAAAAAAAAAAAAAAAAAAAA
>NW_006775074.1:424276-425963 GCF_000442215.2 Lipotes vexillifer
AAAAAAAAAAAAAAAAAAAAAAAAAAAAAAAAACACGAAACAAACAAAAAAATTTATAAACACACCAGGAAACAAACTATAGTAATCAAAGACTAGTACAATGAAGTATATGATAGCATTCACACCACAAGAAGTACAGATACAGCCATCTACCACATCTCTCACCATTCATTACCTTTCTTAATTCACCCTAATTCATGACTATTCTCCTGTATCTTTATCTCTGTTTACATCAAAGAACTTAATGTGTGACAAGAGATCCACTTGTCAGAAATAGTGGCTAGTATGAGGGAATCCAAATTATAAACACAGATTATAAACACAACATCTGACTACCACGGAGAACATATTCCTTTCCAAACACAGAGGGAACATTTATAAAAGTTGGCTATATCTTGGGCCACAAATCATGTCTCAAATAATTTCAAAGATTAAAATTACAGAATTCATTCTCTAACCATAATATATTGGAAGTATAAAGCAAAAACAAAAAGATAACTAGGAAATTCTATTATGTTTAAAACTTAAATACAACCCCAAGTAACCCATGAATCAGGGCAAATTATAGTGGAAATTAAAATACACTTTGACCTGAACAATAATGAAAATACTATGTATCAAAACTTATGCAATGTAGTTAAAAGTGATTATTGGGAAATTTAAAGCTTCAAAATGAATACACTAATAACAAAGAAATGTTGAAAATTACTGAGCAAACTGTATCAGGAAGACAGATAAAAACATCAAAACAAACTCAAGAAAGTGGGAGGAAGGAAATAAATGGAAATTAACATAAGAGAAGGCAAATATTTAATAATCAACAAAGTCAAAGTTTCTTTGGGTTAAGAAATCTACTAAAATTGATAAACCTGACAAAACTGATCCAGAAAAATACTACACATATATATTGCCCAAATAGGTGTCTTGTCTTTCATTTTCTCTTCAGCATTCTCCTTACATCCCAAATCCTAAAAATATTTTCTCTTATATCATCTTCTGGACATTATAATTCCCCATGAACTATGATCAATACTCAATTACCTCGAGTAATTGGGACCTGGAAAATTAGAATTATCAGATTCTTCTACATTTCTATTTCCTTCCAAAAATTTTTTTTCAATACAGTTGTTACAGAACAAGACAAAAATATACAAATAACCTGAACTTAAATGTGTGACAAGAGATCCACCTGTCAGAAATAGTGGTAGTATGAGGTAACCCAAAAACAGGTTGGGGGGTGAGAGTGGGAATAAGAGGGTCAAGAAAAGAGATTTAGCAAGTTAAATACTAATCAGCCACAGAAAAATGTGTTAGTTAACTATATAAAGCTTTCAAGAATTGCCACCACCTTAGTGATTAATGATTGACTCAAATAACTGCAAGATTTTAAGATTAACATAAATAACTGCAAATATACTTACAGTACCACCAACTATTCTTCCTAGTGGATACCATGCTCTTTCATCAAACCAATTTAAAAATTCATAGAACCCATGAGATGCAAGATGATGTGTTGATCTATAATTAAACCTAGAGAAAACAGGAAAAAAAGAAACGTTATAAAACTTTACTAGAAAAAAATAGCTCTATCTTTCTAATATTATACTTTATATTTAACTCTTTATATACAGCTCTATGGCTACATAAATACATTCTTTTTTTTTTTTTTTTTTTTTTTTTTGGTTTT
>NW_006775074.1:425973-437798 GCF_000442215.2 Lipotes vexillifer
CCGCGGCATGTGGGATCTTCCCGGACCGGGGCACGAACCCGTGTCCCCTGCATCGGCAGGCAAACTCTCAACCACTGTGCCACCAGGGAAGCCCATAAATACATCTTTTATAACAATTTTCCTTAAACCTAAGTAACACATTATTTTCCAAGAAATAGGCTAATACCTCTAAATATAACTAAAAACAAAGTCCCCCCCTCCACCCCCAAAAAACAACTCTACCAAACCAGTAATGCTCAAAATTTGGCCACTGCCTGGGGTACAGATGGTAGACAGCTATGCATCTGAATTTTTAAAAAGTGAGGGTACATACAATTTACCAAATGGTCAAAGAAGTCAATGACTCAAAAGATTAAAAAACACTGACAGAAAATAGCATCAAAATGAAGGATGCACATTCAACATAATTGCCTCCAATCCTATAACCCTAAAAATTACAGAAATAAAGAATAAGTTATAATAGCACTAAAACCATGGGAGGTGAACTGTAACAGCACTTTAAAACAAGAACATGACCTTAACGAATGAGAAATTTCATCAATGAAAGACAAAAAACCAAATGAGAAGAAATGAGATGGAAGAAGCCACAGCCCAAACTACAACCAGAAGTAAACTGCAAACTATGGTATGTGTGTGTGTGTTGGGGGTGGGGGTGGGGGTGGGGGAATGGGAGGAGTTTCCAGGATGTTCCATGTTTAGTATAAAGTTGTTATGGGGTAGGGGGGCAAGAGAAAATCCTGCAGCAATCCTCAGGGTAATGAGCATTAGGAACAGCCAGGGAGGTGGATCCCCTTGCCCTACCATTGCCAAGCAAGGAAGTGGGCCTCAAAGGTATCTGCAATACACATAGACAAGTGATTCAAAAAGTGGAATAGTGCTTGACAGAAAGAAGATGAATAGGAAATCTCCATATCCAAATTCAGCTTGATATATCCTTCCCAATAGCAAGCCATGACTCTCCCTCCCATAATCACTAGATACAAACACTGTAGTATTTGTAGACAGACTTGATCAAATAAAAAATAAGCACACATCCAAAAACCAAACATTTAAGAAAAGTAGACAATATGAAATCTAAGCATCGAAATCAGTGAGTGGAAGAACTAATACCATAGAAAACAGAAATAGGAATATCTTCAGAAATAAGATAAGCCACAGGAGCCTAAAAGGAAGCATATCCTAGAGGTTAAGACTACGAGTGTTAGAATGATACTGCCTGGGTTTGAATATCTTAGTTCCATACTTATTTGCTATGTGACCTTGGTTTGGCAAACGACTCATGGTCTCTCTCTGCTCTAGTTTCTTCGTCTGTAAAAAAGGGATAACAATAGTACCTATGTCAATAAGGTGGCTATGATAAGTAAACAATATAATGTCTCTAAAGCACTCAGAGGCTACTGCTACTATTACTGTGAAATAAAGATCTATGATAAAAGCACTATTTAAGTTTTTGAATGTCAAATGACTGTTAAGATAAACAAAATAAAGGATGGGCTAAATAGTAAAAAGGTCAAAGATGCAAAGCAAATTAGTGACAAGACAAAGTATTCTGAGGGGTGGCATTAGAAAGATGGCACAGTAGGAGATATCAGCCTTCATACCCCCAACAAAAAATAAGAAATAGACAGCTATCCGTGAAGGAAAATATCCCCAGGAGGCTCATGCAGAACTGAGATCCTTCAGCAGCACAATGAAGCAAAAAATGGAGATCAACCATACAGAAGGATCACTAGGGAGACAGGCTTAGCTGAGACATCTAGAGACAGCCAGGAACAAAGAAGGGTAGAGGCTATCAGTATCAGCCATGTGGTAGGACCACTGCAGTGCCCAGTGTGGTCTGCTCTGTGGAGGACCTAGGCAGGCTCTTCAACTGAGGACAATAGCACCCATGACAGGTTTCACAAAGGAGGACCCTGTAAGTATTCATCAGGACAAACTCCAGTGGCCTGCTCTGCAGAGGACAACAGCAGCTTTCACCAAAAGCCATCACTGCCACAGGGCCCCTGAAGAGGGAGACATTGCTCTGTCCTCAGCAAGAAAGAGCTACTGCTGCACTGCCCCATGACCAGGGCTGCCACAACCCCCTAATCCCACAAATGTTCTGGACTCCAGAACCACTGTTGCTCTCTAAGTGTTTACACTTCAGACTCCAGCTCTGCAGCTGCTTTGTGTGTGCCTGAGCTCCAGACTCCAGCTCCATGGCTACTCCATGGGTACTCATCAGTACTACCATGATTAATAGGACACCTGTGAGCTGAACCTGGTGCCAAGAGAGATCCCCTTGGCCACAACAACTCCCTGTGGGAGAAAAAGAGACCAGAAGGTCCCCAACAGCCCTTAACAGCCCCATGGACACTTGCTGCCTTGGCCATTGAGGACCCCTGCAATCTTCACTAACACTGACCTCAGCTGTTGGAGCTACACAAAGACTACACCCCTGGATCTTCCCCAGAGTAAGAACTGCCACAGCCTATTCAGCTGGCACCCTCACACTTAC
Source organism: Lipotes vexillifer (assembly GCF_000442215.2). NCBI lineage: Eukaryota > Metazoa > Chordata > Mammalia > Artiodactyla > Lipotidae > Lipotes > Lipotes vexillifer. The sequence continues at coordinate 428,471 of NW_006775074.1, forward strand.
CCACAGGTAAAGGTCTTTCCCGACCAAAACCATTCCATCAAACGGGAAGGCATAAATGCAAGGCTACAACAAAAGTGAAAAAAAATCAAGGAAACATGACACCACCAAAGGAACACAATTATTTTCTAGTAACTGATCACAAAGAAACAGATCTATGAAATGCTTGACAAAGATTTCAAAGTAATTGTTTTAAGGAAGCTCAGCAAGCTACAAGAGAACCCAGAAAGACTACTCAACAAATCAGGAAAACAATACATGATCAAAGTAAGAAGTCCAAAAGAGAGACAGAAATTACCAAAAAAACCCAACAACAACAACAACAACAACAACAACAAAACCAAAGAGAATACTGGAGCTGATAAATACAATGAATAAAATGAAAAAAAAATGCAGCAGAGAATATCAACAGCAGACAAGAACAAGCAGAAGAAAGAATCTGAGAACTAGAAGAGAGGTTACTTGAAATTATCAGGGCAGAGGGAAAAAAAGTGAAAAATAGCCTACATTAACTATGCATCAAGGGTAATGATGGCTGCATTATGAGAGTTCTAGAAGGAGAGAAAGGGGTAGAAAGCTTGTTTAAATAAATAATGACTAAAAACTTTCCAAATCTGGGGAGAGAAATTGATGGTCATCCAGGCATGTGATGTTCATAGGTACCAATACATATTCAACCCATAGAGGACTCCACTGAGAGACATTATAATAAAACTGTCAAAAATCAAAGGCAAAGAGAGAATTTTGAAAGCAAGAGTAAAAAACTTATACATGGGACCCACATAAGGCTATCAGCGGATTTCTCAGCAGAAACCTTGCACCAGACTACCATATATATAGTCAAAGTGCTTGAAGAAAAAAATTGCCAACCAAGAATATTCAGCAAAGCTGTCCTTCATAAAGACATTCCCAAACAAACAAAAAACCAAAAAAAAACCAAACACTGAAGGAGTTCATCACTACCACACTGCCTTATAAGAAATGCTAAAGGGAGTCCTTCAAGCTAGCATGAAAGGGCAATAATTCGTAACATAAAAACATATATAACAGTATAAAACTCACTAGTAAGAGAAGTATGTAATCAAATTCAGAAGATTCTACTATTGTAATGGTATATAAATCACTTAACTAGTATAAAGGTTGAAAGACAAAAATATCTATAGCTACAATAATTTGTTAAATACACAACATAAAAAGATTATAACATCTATAACATAACTGAAGGGGGGTGTAAAAGAATAGAGATTTTGCATATGCAACTGAATCAAATTATTAGCTTCAAGTTGACTGTTATAATCATAAAATGTTTTATGTAAACCTCAGGGTAGCCACAAAGCAAAAACCTATAGTAGATACAAAAAGATAAAGAGAAAAGAATCAAAGAATACTGCTAAGAAAAACTATCAAATCACAAAGGAAGACAGCACAAGAAGAAAGGAACAAAGGAACTAGAAAACAATTAACAAGATGGCAGTTGTTAAAGTCTTTATCAGTAATCACTTTGAATGTAAATGGATTAAATTCTCCAATCAAAAGACACAAAGGGGGAAATATATTAAAAACACAAGACTCAAACATATGCTTACAGAAACTCACTTCAGCTTTAAGGATACACATAGGCTGAAAGTGCAGAGATGGAAAAAAAATTCTATGCAAACGTAAAACAGAAGAGAGCAAGAATGGCTATACTTTTATCCAACAAAATAAACTATAAATCAAAAATTGTAACAGAGACAAAAGGTCATTCATTATAGAATGATAAATGGATCAACTGATCAAGAGTATATAACAATTGAAATAGACAGGAATGCAATAATAGTAGTGGGCTTTAATACCCTACTTCCAATGAGTAGATCAGAAAGAGAGAGTATGAATAAGGAAACACTGGACTTGAACTACGCTTTAAACCAAATGGATCTAACAGAGAACATTCCATCTAACAGCAGAACACACATTCTTCTTAAGTACATACCGAATATTCTCCAGTATTTGTGACCCACATACTGGGTCACAAAATGAGTCTTAACAAACTTAAGACAGAAATTATACCAAATATCTTTTCTGACCATAATGATATAAAATTAGAAATGAGTAAGAAAGCTAGAAAATTCACAAATATGTGGAAATTGAACAGTATTCTCCTGAACAATCAATGGGTCAGAGAAATAAAAAGAAAAATTTTAAAGTATCTTGAGATAAACACATGGAAACACAACATACCAAAATGCAACAAAAGCAATCTAAGACAGAAGTTTATAGCAATAAACACTGGCATTAATAAAAAACAGACCTTAAATAAACAGCCTAACTTTATACCTCAGTGAACTAGAAAAAGAAGAATAAATTATGCCCAAAAAACAGAAAGAAGGAAATAACAAAAATCAGAGCAGAAATAAATGAAATAGAGACTAGAAAAAAAGAAAAAAAAATGAAGTTTTGTTCAACTTTTTTAAAAAAAAGATAAGCAAAATTGACAAACCTTTAGCTAGACTAAGAAAAAAAAAAGAAGACAAAATCAGAAATGAAAGAGGAGGGCTTCCCTGGTGGCGCAGTGGTTGAGGGTCCGCCTGCCGATGCAGGGGACGCGGGTTTGTGCCCCGGTCCGGGAAGATCCCACATGCCGCGGAGTGGCTGGGCCCGTGAGCCATGGCCACAGAGTCTGTGCGTCCGGAGCCTGTGCTCTGCAACGGGAGAGGCCACAACAGTGAGAGGCCTGCGTACAGCAAAAAAAAAAAAAAAAAAAAAAAAAAAAAAAAAAAAGAAAAAAAGAAATGAAAGAGGAAATGTTACAACTAATACCACAGACACACAAAGGATCATAAGAGATTATCATGAACAATTATACACCAACAAATTGGATAACCCAGAAGAAATAGACAGAGTCTTAGAAACATACAACTTACATCAAAGACTGAACCAGGAAGAAATTTTAAAATCTGAACAGATCAATAACGAGTAAGGTGACTGTTGGGGGGTTTTGATCACTGATTCAAAGAAAAGCCTAGGACCAGATGGCTTCACTACTGAATTCTACCAAACATTTAAAGAAGAATGAATGCCAATCCTTCTCAAACTCTTCCAAAAAATTAAAGAAGAAACCCTTCCAAAATCATTTCACAAGGCCAGCATTACCCTGATACCCAAGTCAGACAAGGACGCAACAAGAAAACGACAGGCCAGGGTCCCTGATGAACAAAGATGCAAAAATCCTCAAGAAAATACCAGCAAATTGAATTCAACAGCACATTAAAAGGATCATACACCATAATTAACTGGAACTTATCCCTGAGTCAAGGATGGTTCACCATACGAAAATTAATAAATGTGATACCAAATTAACAGAATGAAGGATAAGAATCATATGAACATCTCAACAGAGGGAGAAAGGGCCTCTGACAAAATTCAACATCCTTTCATGACAAAAACTAAAACAATTAGGTATAGAAGAAATGTACCTCAAAATAATAAAGGCCATAGATGACAAGCCCACAGCTAGCATCATACTTCAATGGTGAAAAGTTGAAAGCTTTTCCCCTAAGATCAGGAAGAAAACAAGAATACCCACTCTCACTCTTCTTTTCAACACAGTCCTAGCCTGAGCAATTAGATAAGAAAAAGAAATAAAAGGCTTCCAAATTGGGAAGGAAGAATTTAAATTGTCTGTTTGCAGATAACATGATCTTATATACAGAAAACTCTAAAGGCTTCACCAAGGATACAAGATCAACATTTAAAAAATCAGTTGCATTTCTATACACTAACTGAATTATCTGATAGAGAAATTAAGAAAGCAATCCCGGGTTCTCCCACCGCCCCCGCTGTGGGTCCCAGCAGCTTGGGCGGCAGGAGGAGTGGCAGCGGCCAGCCAGCCCAGCTTCACAAAGGCTCTCAGTGTGCCGCGGCCCACAGGCACCCGGCACATGCCCACTCCACCGCCACGATGCCCAAGAGGAAGGTCAGCTCCTCTGAGGGGGCGGTGAAGGAGGAGCCCAAGAGGAGATTGGCAAGGTCATCAGCTAAACCAGCTCCTGCAAAAGTGGAAACGAAGCCAAAAAAGGCAGCAGGAAAGGATACATCTTCATACAAAAAGTGCAAACCAAAGGCAAAAGGGGGAGCAAAGGCAAAACAGGCTGAAGTGGCTAACCAAGAGACTAAAGAAGACTTACCTGCAGAAAATGGAGAAACTAAAAATGAGGAGAGGCCAGCTTCTGATGAAGCAGGAGAGAAAGAAGCCAAGTCTGATTAATATCACACCCCTGGTCCTATCAGTGGTCCCCATCTCCCTTCTTGTACAATCCAGAGGAATACTGTTATCAACTATTTTGTAAATGCAAGTTTTTTAGTAGCTCTGTTATCAACTATTTTGTAAATGCAGGTTTTTTAGTAGCTCTTGCATTTTGTAAACGCAAGTTTTTTAGTAGCTTAAAAAAAAGCATTTCGTGTAAATGCTTTTTTTTAAGAGGTGAAATCATTTGCTGGTTGTTTATTTTTTGGTACAACCAGAAAATACTGGGATATTGAATATGGGAGGCTTTGATTGTCTTGGGTGTCAGCTTAACATTCCACAGATGTCAGGGTAGCTTTTATATCTTATAATACAAAGCATACTAAATGGCAGTTTGGAGTCAGCTGTGCATTTAATGTCTTAAACACTTTAAATTACTTCTCTTCCCATGTTGTTTTTGGTATAATTGTTTCCTAAAGCAAACCACTCACGCCTTGGTCTTGGCTCTCCTGGGCAGAATTTTGTGCACTATGTAACATCTTTGGTCATGGTAGTCCGGTTCTTCTAGTAACTGTTAATGTGCTGTGAATGACTGACAATTTGAGTTTGTAGTGTATATGACATTAAATTGTGAATTAGTAGGACTTACGATGTAACAGCATATCAATATTTGAAGATATTGGTACTTAATATCCTGTGAAGGAAAATTTGCCTCCAAATTTTAAGCTGGAAAGTCACTGGAATAACTTCAGAAAAGAATTACAGCTACATGCTTTTTTAGATTTTTGGTACATATGTTGAGAATTGTGTACAAATTAAAATGTCTATGTACTGATCCTCAAAACAACCAATAAAATCTCAATTGTGAAAGACTTTCTTGAAGCACATAAAAAGAAAAAAGCAATCCCCCTTACAACAGTATAAAAATCAATAAAATATTTAACAATAAATTTAACCAAGAAGGTGAAAAACCTGTACACTGAAAACTATAATACACTGATGAAAGAAGACACAAATAAATGGGAAGATATTATGTGCTCACGGATTGGAAGAATTATCAATAGTATTGTTAAAATGTACATATAACCCAAAGCAATCTACAAATTCAGTGCAATCCCTTTAAAAATTCCAATTGCATTTTTCACAGAAATAGAAAAATAACCCAAAATTTGCATGGAACCCCCAAAGACACTGAATAGCCAAAGCAGTCTTGAGAAAGAACAACAAAACTGGAAGTATCACACTCCCTGATTTCAAAGTATGTTACAAAGCTATAGGAACAAAACAGTATGGTACTGGCATAAAAAAAGACACACAGACCTTTGGAACAGAACACAGAGCCCAGAAATAAACCCACACTTTTACAGTCAACTAATCTTTGCCAAGGGCACCAAAAACAAACAATGAAGAAAGAATAGTCTCTTCAAATAAGTGGTATTGGAAAACTGGATGTTATTAATATATGCAAAAGAATGAAACTGGACTCTTACACCATACACAAAAATCAACTTGAAATGCATATTGACTTCAATGTAAAATCTGAAACCATAAAACCCCTAGAGGAAAACAGAAAAATCTCCTTGACGTGGGCCTTGGCAATGATTTTTGAGCATACGATGCCAAAAACACAGGCAACAAAAGCAAAAATGAACAACTGGGACTATATCAAGCTAAAAGGCTGTGCATAGCAAAGGAAAGAATAAACAATATGAAAAGGCAACCTATGGAATGAGAGAAAATATTTGCAAACCATATATCTAATAAGGGGTTAATATCTAAAACACATAAGGAACTCATACCTTTAAAGAGCAAAAAAAAAAAAAAAAAAAACCCAAAAAACAAAAACCCACAAAAAATCTGATTAATAAATGGTCAAAGAAGTCAAAGAACCTGAAAAGACATTTTCCCAGAGATATACAAATAGCCAGTTAGGTATATGAAAGGTGCTCAATATCAGAGAAATGCAACTGAAAACCACAATGAGAAACACCCTCACATCTGTTAGTGTGGCTACTATCAAAAAGAAAAGAGGTAACAAATGCTGCCAAGGATGTGAAAAAAGGGAACCCTTGGTATATTGTTCGTGGGGATGTAAATTCATACAGTCATTATGGAAAATAGTGTAGAAATTCCTTAAAATTTTTTAAAGCAGAACTATCATGTGATCCAGAAATCCTACTTCTGGGTATGGAGTAGACCCTTGAACAATGTGGGGGTTAGGGTCATCAAGCCTCTGTAGTTGAAAATCTGCATATAACTTACAGTGAGTCCTCCATATACTTGGTTCCTCCACATCTGCAGTTCCTCTGCATCTGCAGATTCAACCAACTGCAGGTTGTATTTATCAGTGACAAATATCCACATATAAGTAGACCCATGTAGTTCAAACCTGCACTGCTCAAGGGTCAACTGTATACATAAAGGAAACAAAATCAGTATATAATATCAGCACTTCCATGTTCACTGCAGCATTCATTATTCATAACAGCCAAGACAGGGACTTCCGTGGTAGTCCAGTGGTAAAGAATACGCCTTCCAATGCAGGGGACATGGGTTAGATCCCTGGTTGGGGAACTAATATCCCACGTGCTGCGGGGCAACTAAGCCTGCACGCCACAACTAATGAGCCCGCACGCCTCAACTAGAGAGCCCACATGCCACAAACTACAGAGCCCATGCGCCACAACTAGAGAGAAGCCCACGTGCTGCAACGAAGAGCCCAGGCGTGCAACGAAAGATCCCGCATACTGCAACGAAGATCCCGTGTGCCACAACTAAGACCTGACATAGCCAAAAATTAAAATAAATACATACATAATAGCCAAGATACGTAAACAACCAAAGTGTCTGCTGATAGATGAATGGATAAAGAAAATGTCATTATATATTTATATAATGGAATACTATTCAGCCACAAAAAGGAAGGAAATCTTGCCATTGCCAATTTGTGACAACATGTATGAACCTGGAAGGCATTTATGCTAAGCGAAATAAGCCAGAAAGACAAAGAAAAATACTGTATGGTATCACTTATATGTGAACTCTTTTTTAAAAAAAGAGTTTAACTCAGAAAGAGAATAGAATGGTGACTGCCAGAGGATGGGGGATGGGACAAATGGGGAGAGGTAGGTCAAAGGGTACAAACTTCAGTTATAACATGAATAAGTTCTAAGGATCTAATGTATGACAAGGTGACTGTAGTTAGTAATACGTACTGTATTGTATAATTGAAATTTGCTAAGAAATGAGATCTTAAGAGCTCTCACCAAAAAAAAAAAAAAAAAAGAAGGAAAGAAACTATGTGAGGTGACGGATGTGTTACGATTGTGGTAATGATTTCACAATGTGTATGTATATCTCAAATCATCATGCAGTACACATTAAATACACACAACTTTGTCAATTATATCTCAATAAAGCTGAAAAGAAGTATTATGAAAAAATTAAGAAATCTAAAGGTAAATCCAGTTTTTACATTTAATCTTAAAAGAAGAATCATTATGCCCCACAGATGATTAGGAAAAAACACAAAAAACTACACACACCTCTCAATAAATTTCAAAACACTAAGGATAAAGTGCAACTTAAAATCATTCATAGAAAATAAACAGATTTTCTCCAAAGGAATATATCAGTCAACTGGCATCATTGAATGCTATAAAGGCAATGGAAATAATATAAAGGCAATGGAATAATATACCAAAATTTCTGACTAAGGAAAAAGGATTTTAAACTCAGAACTTAAAACAACATTTGTTTTCCAGCAACAATTCTGGAAATCTAAGCTAGAAATGCTACACACCCTCTAAAAGAAAGTACCAGAGCTAATTTTAAAAGCGAAACCTCCAAATGCTAGAAACAAAGTATTTATTGTACTTAAAGGAGGGACCATGGGAAGACTATCCCTTCAGAGATGAAAAACAATGTATCCACCAGCATGAAAGTGGCTAAATTTTTCTCCTCCCCAGGGAAGAAAGACTCCCATAAGAAAGGTAAACTCTTAACCTTTGTACCACTGCATGTTAGTCTAAATTTACAAGGGATCTACAAATCAAGAAGTTAACACTGAAACCAAGGTCCAAAAACTTGGATTAACAGTAAAAGCAAAAACCAAAAATAACTTGAGACTCAAATGAGCTTCATAAAGGACGGTTACAAACTATAGGAGGCAGAGGAGCACCATTAGGAAGTACACAACAGGAAAAGTAAGTAAGTAACATCCCCAAAACCTGTGAAAATAGTTCAAAGACAAAAGGCCTAGTATTTTAACAAGAATCAGGATTTTAAATTTTAAACGCAAATTTTTCACTTAAAAAAATGGACTCCAAGAGATTAATATGTTCTTAAAACTAAGAAACATGGGGTTCCAACTTCATAATCAAAATTGTTCTGAGTGGTATTTTTAACTTTCCATTTCGCATAATTCTTGTCCTCTCCCTCTCTGTTCAATCATTCTCTTCCCTGGCTTCTATAACTACAATAGTCTCCTATTTTTTTTACCCCACATCTCCAACCCTCTTCTCTGCTTTCTGTACAGGCAGCCTCCTCTACCCAAGATCCTCTCATTAACTGTAACTCTCCCCCAAGAGATGTCAGTCATACCTGGGTCTTCAATTACTATCAGTATGCCCACAATTTGCCAATATTATCTCCCCGTCTACATTTTTTTCCCCTTGAATGTCACAAAGGCATCTCAAACTCAGTATCCAACTAAACTCATGATCGGACACCACCTATCCACCCCCAAAACAAATACCTACACTGTGTCTGCTTTTAGTATTTTCTATCTAATTACCACCTAAATTGAAAAAGCCAAAAATCTAGGTGTCATCCTGGAGAGCTCCTTCCCTCTCACATCCTATACACAAATCATAACCAAGTTATTTTACTACTTAAATATCCTTGAAATTTGTCCACTCTTTCCTACTCTGATACTAGCACTGTAATCCAAGCTATCATTTTTTAACTAGACTACAGCAGTAGCCCCTAACTCATCCCCCTACATCCATTTTGCCCACGTCCTAATTCTCCAATCTGTATACTGTTTCTCAACAAAGAACATCTTTTCAAAATGCAAATGTGATCATATTGCAACCCCCTGCTGAA
>NW_006775074.1:437808-447629 GCF_000442215.2 Lipotes vexillifer
TGAACTATTCAAGGGCTTCATCTCTTAAAAGGAAGGAAACTTCACTTAACATAATTAAAGCCACACACACTCTAGCTCTTACATAACTCTAGCCTCATCTCACACCTTACTATCTCCCTACTTTCCATATACCCATCCTTCAGTCCTCCAGACTCACCTTATCCCCTCCGACCTCAGGAACTTCAGACCGCCAGTTCCTTCACCCTGGATCACTGCTATCTCCCCTCTTAGTCTAAATAACTCATTCTTCAAACTTCAGCACATTTCTAAGGGATGCTGTTGACAGAAAAGGCTCAATGTACTTTTTTCTTCTAGCACTTGCCACAGGTGCAATTTCACATTAGTTTACTTGATTAATATTTACCACACTAGATAAATACTCCCACGAGGAAACCACATGTCTCCAACAACCTCTTACAGCACCTGGTACATAGCAGCCCTCAAATATTTGTTGAATGAATAACTGATTTCATAAATATGTTTTTAAATGGAGATGAAATACACTCTAGATAGCTTCCCAGATAGCTACCTAATGTCAATTTTAAATGGTATCCCCAAAGTTAAAGACTAAAACTAATTTAACTATACTTCCTGAGATCTAAGCCTGAAGGCAAAATTAAAGAGTTAAAACAAACAAGCAAGCTCATTAAGATTCTACTGAAAACCTAGTCAAAGTATCTAAAAACTAAACATAAATGGATGTAGAATGTGTTTAGTCCTATTTTATCCCCAGGATCAAGTCAATCCTGGTATGCAAGGCTCCCACAACTCCCTTAACTTTTTTTTTTTTTTGGCCACGCCATGAAGCTTGTGGGATCTGAATTCCCCAACCAGGGATCAAAGCCATGTCCCCAGCACTGGAAGCACGGAGTCTTAATCACTGGACTGCCAGGGAAGTCCCAACTCACTCTTACAAACTCATTTTCTTTGATTTTCAGTTAACTTCTTCCTGTCTGATTTGCCGTTCATTTTTCTATCCTATTTTCCGGCCCAGTTTCCAACCCAGCACTGTGACTAGTTTACTGAATGCCCTTATGGGTTTCCCTTCTTATCGCCTGGAAGTGAAATAACAGGACTTTAGTAAAGGGCAGCACACTCTTATTTCACTGAGCACTTTGAAGGTAGCAGTAGTCACTATCTTCTTCTTAGGCCCGTAATACAGTACCTCCCCCCTATTCCCCCCCACATACAACACACCACTACCACTAAACTAATCAGCCCTGACAGCTAACTGAACTGACTATAGAGATAAATAAAAGGTGGACACCCTACCCAAGAGTTCTTGCTGCTTAGTAACATTACCAACATTTAGGATTATCAAACAATTTTTGCCAACAATGGTAATTTGCATTTCTATGATGTCTTGTGAGGTTAACACTTTTCATGTATTTAATGGTCATTAAATTTCCTCTGAAGTATGTATTGAAGTACTCTGCACATTTTTTCTAGTTAGTTTGACTAAGTTCTTCATATTGTTCTTTTGTCAGTTATGTGAGTTGTAAACTGTTCTCATTCATAGCTTCTCTTCACTCATGATGGTATTTTTTAGAGAATAGAAATTCTTGACATAAAACCTAATTTATCAATTTTTTTTGCTGTGAGTTAGTGCTTTTTTTCTGGTTAAAAAAGTCTTTTACTGTCCCAAGGTCATAAAGATATTATTTCCTTTTTCATGATAATTTAGTTTAAACTTACTTATTTAGGTAATTAATATACCTGGAATCAATTATTTTATATGGTGAGAAATATTTATCTATTTTTATTTCCTCTGTATAAATAATTGCTGCCACATCATTTACTGAAAAATTATCTTTTCTCCATTGCTGTACCTCTATCATACACTAAGAGTTCATTAATGTGCAGATCTGTTTCTGGACTCTATTCTGCTCAAGTGGTCTTTATGTCTATCCTTGCACCAATAATATGCAAACTTTATAACGAGAGCTTTAAATAAAATCTTGACATCTGGCAGAACATTCTAAAACTGTGCCTTGTATTTTGTCCTTTTGCATCTCCACATGAATTTTAAAATTTTAAAATAAGCTGTCAATTCCACCAAAAAATCCATGTGGGGTTTTGACTAAAAGTCCATTAACTCCACATGCTGCTTCGGGGAGAATTAATATCTTTACAATGCTGACTCATCCAATCCATAAATAGAGTTTATCTCCTTCTTACAGGTCTTCTTTAATGTCTCTTCAGAAAATGAATAATTTCAACCTTAGAGATCTTACACATCTTTGCTTACATTTACTCTTATTTTTAATAGTTTTTTTTTTAAATCCTGTTTGACATATTGACAGGTATCTCTTTTTTAAAATCTTTATTGGAGTATAACTGCTTTACAATGTTGTGCTAGTTTCTGCAACGTGAATCAGCTATATGTATACATATATCCCCATATCACCTCCCTCTTGCGTCTCCCTCCCACCCTCCCTATTGTACCCCTCTAGGTGGTCACAAAGCACCTAGCTGATCTCCCTGTGCTATGCGGCTGCTTCCCACTAGCTATCTATTTTACATTTGGTAGTGTATATATGTATGTCCATGCCACTCTCTCACTTCTTCCCAGCTTACCCTTCCCACTCCTCGCGTCCTCAAGTCCATTCTCTACGTCTGCGTCTTTATTCCTGTCCTGCCCCTAGGTTCTTCAGAACCATATTTTTCTTTAGATTCCATATATATGTGTTAGCATATGGTATTTGTTTTTCTCTTTCTGACTTACTTCACTCTGTATGACAGACTCTAGGTCCATCCACCTCACTACAAATAACTCAGTTTGGTTTCCTTTTATGGTTGAGTAATATTCCATTGTATATATGTGCCACATCTTTATCCATTCATCCGTCGATGGACACTTAGGTTGCTTCTATGTCCTGGCTATTGTAAATACTGCTGCAATGAACATTGTGGTACATGACTCTTTTTGAATTATGGTTTTCTCAGGGTATATGCCCAGTAGTGGGATTGCTGGGTCACATGGTAGTTCTATTTTTAGCTTTTTAAGGAACCTCCATACTGTTCCCCATAGTGGCTGTATCAATTTACTTTCCCTCCATCAGTGCAAGAGGGTTCCCTTTTCCCCACACCCTCTCCAGCATTTACTGTTTGTAGATTTTTTGATGATGGCCATTCTGACCGTTGTGAGGTGATACCTCATTATAGTTTTGATTTGCATTTCTCTAATGATTAGTGATGTGGAGCATGCTTTCCTGTGTTTGTTGGCAATCTCTGACGGGTATCTCTTGATATTTTTACATTGATTTTATAACCAGAAACCTTGCAAATGCTTATTAATTCTAATAATTTACCACTAGATTCCTTCAGACTTTAAATTTGAAAATCAATAAACATCCCTGTGACTATGTTAAAATGAGAGAGATGTCTCAAAGACTACCTGACAAACTTCCAAGTTTTTAAAGCCCTGTTATCAGAGGTAATGTTTTGTTCCCACATCATTCTATCCCATTATCTATCCCTTATAATTGCCAATCTTTTCAATTATACAGAAAATACAGATAAATATTAACTTCATTCAAAGTAAAGACATTTAACTGAAATACTTAAGATATATAATATGAAATTCCAAAATGAAATAAGCTACTGCATTTCAAACTTTAAAGGCTTTGAACCTTTATTCAAATAAAATCTTCATTAAAAAAAAAAAGGAAAAATAAAAGTATTTTTTTAAATAGAAATTTAAGCCCAAATTTATAACATTTATTAATAAGTCAATCAGTAAGAAGAACAATTAGGTTCTTTCAGTAAACACAGAGTCTTAAACTCGAGGTTATATTTCATAGCTGCAAAGATGCTAAACATCGTCTAATTTATTTTGCTATTTTGTTTTGGTTCACAGAATTGTAAAATATTTGACTCAGAAGTAACCATCAAATAGTCATCAGTTTTTAAAAAGTTTTTCTTGCTGTTAAAGATATTGCTCAATTAAATGATGCAGAAGTTTGTTTAGAGCCTAATAGAAAATTTTAGTAATGCTTGTATTTCTCATTGTTTGTATATAAACACACATATATAAATTAAACCAGAAGCACCCAAATCTAAATTTGTAACACTGTGTTGCAGATTCAGTTGTTACTACAAGTATACTATAAGTATAGTCTGGTTATTTACTTTTATGTGAATTCCCATGAAACCTCAGTTGAAATATTAAACACCCAATCCAAACTGATTCAGACATTTTCCCAAAGGAAACCAAATACCAACAGGTACATGAAAAGGTGCTCAACATCCTAATCACCAAGGAAATGCAAAGAGGTTATCACCTCACACCTGTCAGAAAGGCTATTACCAAAAAGACAAATATTGGCAAGGATGTAGAAAAAAGGGAACCCTTGCACACTGTTCGTGGGAATGTAAATTTATGTAGCCACTATGGAAAACAACATGGAGGTTCCTCAAAAAAATTAAAAACAGTACCACCATATGACCCAGCAATTTTACTTCCAGGCGTTAATCCAAAGGCATTAATCCAAATCACTATCCTGAAGAGGCATCTGTACTTCCATGTTTGTTGCAGCATAGCCAAGACATGGAAACAAACTAAGTGTCCATTGACAAATGAATAGATAAAAGAAAATGTGGGGTGTGTATACACACACACACACACACTCTCTCTCTCTCTCTCTCTCTCAGGAATATTATTCAGCCATAAAAAAGAAGGAATTCTGCCATTTGTAACAACAAGCATGGACCTTAAGGGCATTATGCTACATGAAATAAGTCAGAGAGAAAGACAAATACTAGACGATCTCATTTACATGGAGTCTAAAAAAAACCCCCAAAACCAAAACAAACCAAAAAACCTAAACAACTCAGATACTGAGAACAGACTGCTGGTTGTCAGAGGTGGGGTTGCAGGGGTGGGGGAAATGGGTGAAGGTGGTCAAAGGGTTCAAACTTCCAGTTATAAGATAACTAAGTTGTAGGGATGCAATATACAACATGGTGACTACAGTTAATGATACTGTATTATATATTTGAAAGTTGTTTAGATCTTAAAAGTTCTCATCACAAGGGGAAAAAAAAAGGTGTGGTAATAAATGTTAATTCAAAATTAAACTTATTGTGGTAATCATGTCACAATATATACATATATGAAATCATTATGTTTTACACCTAAAATTAATACACTGGTATATGGTAATGATTTCTCAACTGAAAAAAACAAAAGAACCCGGGGCGGGGGGTGGGGGAGTTAATAACCAGGGGAAACAAAAAAACAAAAAAAAAACAATCCAAAACAAATATAAAATGCATTTAGATTAATCATACAACTACTCTTTACCATTACAGTAAATAACCAAAAAAAGAATTGTATCTTATTAATATTTTGTTTCACCTTCTTATTGAGCAATTTTAGCATGGTCTTTCTTAGCTCTTTGTTCCATCTACATAGAAACACACCACAGCCATGCATTTTATTCTCCTTTCTTCCTGCGATCCCCTCAAACCTGAAATTCATTCTTGAAGAAGCCTTCTCTAATACTCCACCCTCCCCTCCCCAGTCCACTTGAATTTGTGCTTTGAAAACATCACATTGGAACCTCTATTCTAATTTACCTGACAGTGGAATATTTTTTTCTTAGTGACTTTTGCATCCCTGAAAGTATCATATAGCTCCTGGCACTTCACTTATGAGGGTCAATTAATTCTTTCTGGCATACTAGTAATGAGTAGTAACACTGACTTAAATTTTGGCTTCTATTTTCTTCTTCATTAAATGCAAGCAATTGTGTGCACAAAAGCAGTCTTCAATTTTAGCATGTCCAATATACATATTTAAAAAATTTAAATAGCTGGGGAGGGCGTTATAGATGAAACAAGATGGACCATAAATTGAAAACTGTTGAAGCTGGGTGATGTATACACATTCGGAGGTTCATTACAGTATTAACTCTACTTTTGCTTATGTTAGCAATTTTCTACGATACTGCACGTATGCATGTGTATGTGTGTGTATATAGAGTTTACATATACATGCACACATATCTATATATGCAATTATAATACTTACATATACATAGATGATCTACATAATTATATATGAGTAATACATATTGTTAAAAATTAATAAACTTCAATTAAATAGAGTTGGGAGACCAGAAAGGGGAGCTCTCATGCCCTGCAAGGACAGCAGAGCCCAACAGGAGGAAGAAAGGTTCCTCTCTTCTTCCCTGGCAAGGACTCAGCAGCCAATGAAAAGCCATAGACTCTGTTTAGCCCCTCCAACTTCCTTTTCCTCTCTATAAAATGGCATGCTGGGACTTGCACATGGCCTGCTGTGGTTGCAGATCCTGAATTGCAATTCTCTGCTGATCCCGAATAAACCCATTTTTTGCTGAAGAAATATCTGACAGTCTATTTGTTTCAAGTCAATTATATGTAAACTATATTATGGAAAATTTCACACACACACACACACACACACACACACACACACTCATACATACAATTTACAGTTTTCCTCAAGTAAAACTAGGTGAATTGACTGAGAAATGATGTATTAAAGGTTAGGAGACACCAAAATAAAACTGAAATAAAAGAGAAAACACAAGTGGTAAAATAATATCTAACTCAGTCTGAGAAAACTACCAGATTTTACATATACTTTTATTAATATTGTCAGAACAACTTTTGGTATTTTAAATTCAATAAAATGATTTGTTTTGAAACAAGTGTGAAAAAAGATGCTAATTACTGAATACTCTGTATAGTAGGTACATGTGGTTCATTGTGGTCTTCTCTACTTTTGGTTTATTTATTTTTCATAAAAGTTTTCTAAAAAATAAATGAACGCCTTCCCCCAAATTCTCTCAACCCAATCTCTAGAGTCAACCTGAAATTCCAATGTGGGAGAATGACTTATTAAGACAGACAAAATACTTCTCACATGAACTTTTTCATTCTAAAAGGGGCATATAAATAATTTTACTGCTTTCCAGTAACAAGCAAACTGCTTCAAGATGTAAGGAGAAACTGGGGATCACAGGAAAATGTGAGTTTTAAATCTGATAAAGAGAAACAGCCATATTACAAATTAAAAGAGGTCTTAGAGACCCACCTTTACAAAGAAGCTAAGATATATAAATTTAGTTTTCTTCTGCAATGTATATTCCTAAGACCTCTGTGTCCTTTGGCTATTCAAAGACACTGCATTTTATAATGGCCTTTCCCGATATCTATAAGAGACAAATAAAAAGTAACAAGATAGGAATAAAACACTTGCTTCTGAAAGCCACACACTTGTTTGTTTTTAATTCTTATAAATTCCGTAGTATTAATTCTTCTTCATCCCAAGAAACCCTTCGAAAGCTAAGAAAAGTCTACGTGCTTGAAACAACCTCTTAAAGTAGCAAGATGAGATTAAATTATGGAAGCCCATTTATGGAAAAATGGTTATACCTCTTGGGTTCTAGTAGAGATTAGCACAATACTTGAATTCAGAACGTTACAGCTTAAATAGAACTTTACAAATTGGTTTACATCTTATTCAACATATACCATATTGTTTCCTTAGGAAAACAAACATTCAGTACCAACCCATTTGTAAACTAGGCTTGCCCTTCTGAACAAGGAGGGAAAGCGCTACCTCTGCATTTTCCTTCTACTGATCTTGTTGGAGACCTAACCACTTCATACATTTCGTTTTAGGTTTGTTATTTCACCTTATGCTATACTGAAACACTTAACGTACACTCAAAAACAATAACGAAATCTCACGATTATGTACTGAAGCAAATTACAATATACCCTTAATCTTAAAGGTTAAAAAAAATTTATACCTCAGCTCTAAAGTTAATGAAAGGCTTTTCTATCTTCAAAAGGAAATTTTTGAGGTGGGAAAGCGTTTTGTATGTTTAATTAACATTTCCAGTTCTCTATAAAAATACGGCACTGTATCATAAAAAATATTAATTGGAAGATGTCTAAGAATAAGTAGAACAGTATATTCTTAGCCTTAAAGCTATGACCAACCTGAAGTCATCTGTGACTAGCTTTTGTAACAGAATATATGGTATGTGTGGAATATAAGCTAGAAAAGCTGAGAAATAAAGGTCTCAATTTATAGCTAAGAAGTAAAGATAGAGAAAGTTCCAGCCTAAAGAAATGGGCTAAGGCAGTGCTAAAAGTAAAACACAAGCAAGTCTCCCAAGGGCCAGTTCCGTCCTCCTTTTCCCTAAACCATTACTTCTCTAAAACTATCTACCAAATGCATATAACTATAATTAAACCTTTAACTAAAGTTTGCTAATTGCCATTTTCCAGGGCCTATGTCACTGCTTTTTTGTAAGACTGGCATCAAAATGACTGTCTCAAAATAAGCGCTTGCTGTAATAACCCCTACTCTTTTCACTTCTATATTAAATTCTTATACAGATTCAAGATTAACACACTTTTAGATGAACACAGTTGAAACCTCAGAAATTTAGAAACCAGGCTTTACATAAATAGATTCAAATTAGGAAGTAACCGAGAAACAATAGAAAAAGACTGCTTTTGGCAATGAAAGAGCAAGATAAACACAGAGGGGATGGGAGACAAACATGTCCCACACCCCACAAATGTTCATTGCACAAATCTAATTTCCATAAGACAACACAAGTCTAGTTTAGCTTAGCCTTTGCAAATAAAATCTAAAAAGCAGAAGAATAAATCAGAAACAATGGAGGAAACAAACAAAGGAAAGGCAAGCAGCTTTGCTCCATGATGGTGATAAAGAACAGCAAATATAAGTAGCAAAGAAGGGAAGGAGAGGAAAGAGGGCAAAAGGGAAGAGAGGAAGTGGAGCTCTGTATCAAGTACTACCACATCTCAACATTCCCCTTAAAGTCAAAGCCTTGAATCATCCCAGTATTTTATTTTATTTTATTATTATTATTATTTTTTGCAGTACGTGGGCCTCTCACTGTTGTGGCCTCTCCCGTTGCGAAGCACAGGCTCCGGACGCGCAGGCTCAGCAGCCATGGCTCACGGGCCCAGCCGCTCCGCGGCATGTGGGATCTTCACGGACCGGGGCACGAACCCGTGTCCCCTGCATTGGCAGGCGGACTCCCAACCACTGCGCCACTAGTGAAGCCCCATCCCACTATTTTAATTTGCTTTGTGGTGAAATACCAGGTTAACTCAAGTTTCTATCAAAAATAAGGATATGTGAGGGCTCATAGTTGTCTCCTATGAATAGAGAACCTATGTCAATTTGACAGCACGTCTTTCAAAGCTTCCCCAAAATTTCTGTCTGTCAAGACATTATAATATGTGCCTCTAAGGATAGCTATTCTACATTGAACATTAGTATGGTTTTTATTTTTAAAAGGTAATAATCATTTACCATTTTTTTAAAAAAAATTCTAAGCAACTAATGTGTTCCAGGTTTCCATTCAGCACTAGAAAGAGAGCAGTGAAAAAGACAGGCAAAGTCTCTCTCCTGGAGCTTAAGTGCAATAAACACAAACCAGATAATTACAGGTTGAAGCAACAGCTTTGGAAGACACTAAAGGGATGGGATAAAAGAGTGAAATAGGAAGAAGGGGAGGAAGGGGTAAAGATGGCTTTAAGCAAGGTATAAATGAAGTCTAACATTTGTGAGACCTTAAGGATGGGAGCAGCCAACCATTCCAAGAGGTGGGGAGAGCTGTCCCTAGGTAAAGAAACTAGCAGTGCAAAGACCTTGAGATAGGAGAGGTTAGCGTGTTTAAGGAGAGAAAGGGGTCCAAGAGGGGTAGTAGTAAAGAGATGCATTTTTAGCACTATTTATTTAAATACAATTATTCTTTTTTTTTTTTTTTTTTTTTTTTTTTTTT
>NW_006775074.1:447639-451434 GCF_000442215.2 Lipotes vexillifer
GGGTCTTCGTTGCTGCATGCAGGCTTTCTCTAGCTGCAGCGAGCAGGCTTCTCACTGCAGTGGCTTCTCTTGTGGAGCACGGGCTCTAGGCGTGTGGGCTTCAGTAGTTGTGGCACGCGGGCTCAGTAGTTGTGGCACGTGGGCTCAGTAGTTATGGCGCACGGGCTTAGCTGCTCTGCAGCATATGGGATCTTCCTGGACCAGGGCTCGAACCCGTGTCCCCTGCAATGGCAGGCGGATTCTTAACCACTGTGCCACCAGGGAAGCCCATAAGTACAATTATTCTTTTAAAAAATTGTTAACAGTTGTCAGGTACTGTTATTTAATCATCACACAAAAAAGAAACCTTTGAGGTAGGATACTATGCCCAATCTATCAGACCAAAGCACAGAGATGTTAAATACTTATCCAAAGTCATACAGCCATTAAGTAGTCAAGATGGGATTTGAACCAAGCAGCTCTGACTCCAGTGCTCACATTCTTGAGCATGATCACAAGATGATTCCAAACAGCAAGAGAGTAATAAATGCCAGTAATAATTTGCATCACCTTCCGGGCACTGTGAACCTTAAAAGTGGATCTTAAATCATTCCCTGTACCTCAGATTCCAAAGAACTCCTCTCATACTACCTTTTCTGACAGGAGTGGGGTATACATTTTCAAGCGAGTAGAATATATACTTTTGAAGGGAAGAGGGTACCATCCCATTCAATCCACACTTATCTGTATATTAGGCTCTTGTGTAAACTCTCATTTGAAGAAAGGGTTCAAGAGCTAAAACAAGTGTTTAAAAAACACTGGCACATGTTTAAAATTATATAAGCAAGACCATCAGCATAGTTCTCTTAAGATGTTTTAAGATGCAACTTTGAACTTTGAAGCTTTTGCTCTTTCTTAAGTTACTTTGGAAACAAAAGGACAGAGAAGTCCAATATACCTCTGACTATATCATTTCAGATTTCAACTCTGTGGTACGGATATTACCTTTTAAACAACCATGGCCCGAATAGTCACTACCTTGAATGTTGCAATCATTCTGCCAGAGAAAAGAATTTTGGAGGTTTAAGCACAACAAATTTTCAGGTGGAAAGAAATACACAACATTTACACTCTTGATTCATTGGCTAGTACTAGTCACATGGCCCCACCCATGTGCTGAGAAAAGAGGGAAACCAGATACTGGTGAATACCACTATCAGCTACCATATATGTCATGCTATTTTGTAGATGAAGCAAAATTCATTAGTCTGTATAGTATGATCATATTTATGCCGAAAACCTAAAGGTTATGTGTGCGTGTACGCTTACATAAATTTCAATAACTGTGTATCCTTTGAAGAAATCCTAGCAGAATATGTAACAAGCGGTTAATAGATTATGCCTCATTCTTTGATTTTTTTAAACAATGAACAATTTTTAACAAAAAAAAAGAAGAAAAAAAAGCAAAACCAAAAAGGCTAGGCAAAGAAAAAGAAATCATAGCCAGAAAACTTCATTAAGTACTTCATGACCAAAAATAACAACCATCACTACTACCTACAAGCTTCACACATAATCTATAAAATGCTTTTTTACCAAATCCTCCAACAACTATTAACTATTACTCTCACAAAGGAGATACAAAGCAAGTGGTCCCCATCTCTGCCTCATATTTCTCCCCTTCTTGGCACCTTTCTCATATTTAATATATTAACCAATTCAACCACCACTGTCAAGCTCCAGATAACCACTCTTACCAGTTAAGCTCTAATTTCTAATCTTTACTCCCTCAAAGTTTATTTCTCATCTTGCAAAGGTATGTGTAAACTTGGGTAAACTTCCTTTTCAAAAAGACTTGAAATCCCTCCTTCCACTTCTACCCAGTACAGGTTTGCTTTACCCAAACCAGTCTTCCCATCATAGACAAGCTTGCCACATAAATGTTAAAGAACTATTCTGGGAGAATGTCTCAATGATAACATGACATTGATGTCTGTTATCATTTGCATATTCAATGTCTCAGAAAGGAGAAAGGATGAGAAAAAAGTTTTTCTCATGCTTTTAAAACTCTGTTTACAAAGTATAAAGAGGGAACTAGGAATTTCTATTTGATCTTAAAAAGCCAGTTCACTTTTACAATATACCTGTTATACATGGATCAAAAATATATCTGATAGAAAACAAAGTCTCAGTTCTCATGAAAAGAATGCAAGACAGACTTGTTAATAGGTTGCATCTATTATCCATTATTGCAGCATCTTTCAAGAGATGTATACAACTTTCAGTATTAATTATCACCACAATCATCTATCAGCATTTTGATTTGAACAAATTACTTATGACATTTAAAAGTTTAACAATTTATTTTGAATCTCTTCCTCTTTCTCCTGTTATCAAGTATTTTCTAATTCCACAGGACTTTCAAATATAGTTGTTTCTCTTCCTTTAATGAATTTAAAAATCACATTTTACTCTTTATCCCATTTTTTTCCTTAAATCTTTAAATAGTCTGGTTACTGACAAGTGAGAAAATTATTCATATACCCATTTCAGAAATGAAGTCTATGAGACTTATTTAGTCTGTCTTAAGAAGTCATTCTCCCTCTCTTCCTGAGGAAAAAATATCCAAAATGTGTAGGGGTGGGTAATTTTAGCTCCTTGTGACTTTAACTCTTAGGTTATTCAAGTAATATATTACACTACCGAAAAGTACAGTCTCTACCCTAAATGAAACAAGGGAAGCTCACCTTCTCCATTACATACTTCTAATACTTTACTTCAATTAGTCTCCTTTATCTCTTGCATAAGTCTAGGTCTTCTATAAGAGAAAAAGACTTTTCCTGTTTCCTCAAATATAGTAGTAAAAACTGTAATATGAAAACATAAGAAGAAAAAGCCCTGTCTTCTAAAAAAGATATTGGCTTTATGGAAAAGATCTATTTTTCTAATTTCAGAGTTCTACATTGCTTCCTAAAGAACCCTGTTCAACCACCATCAGCTTTATTAGCGTAAGAAAATCTATGCTAAGCTATAAAGAAGCTTGATTTGTCCTAAGGGAGACCATCTGTACAGCAAAATTCCAAATGAGACACCCCTCACCAAAGGCAAGCATCTCAAGGTTTATACTGTAATTTCTGTCCCTAAAACTGACCTCTGTCCACTTTTCCCCCCTTCTCATTAATACTGACTTTTCTGCTCTATTTCATGCTTTAGAATTAGTAGGATAGTGTTAATAAAAATTTTTAGACTTAATCCTCACAAATATCTCAGGATATATATTAGTTCTTTCAAGATAAATTTGCTACATTCAATCTGTTTAGATTATGATCCAACAAATAAATTCCTGAAAATTCAAATTCTCAGAAAGAATCACGGAGCTTCCTCTGTGACATCTCCATGACAGATACCTGATTTGCTCTCTTTGGGAGAAAGGTGAGTATCTCCACATGTTCATTGTGAACTGTGCTGTGCCTTCATTTGGAAACCTAGAGATTTTTATACCTCAGGGCAACATATAGGGACAGGTGAGTGGTATGCTTTCCTTTTGTAAAATGGGAGATGCATGACTGTGCAATTAGAGATGGGGAAAGTGAATCAGTATGATGCCTGGACCTCAGTTGTAAGAAAAAGTACATGAAGAAGCTAAGAACGTGAAAACTTATTCTCTTCCAAGGGCCCATTCCCCTAAGTCCCTTAGATGAAAAAAAAATTTTGTGTTACCATATACATTGATTTTCTTGGTCACTATGCTCCAAAGATTGATGTCAAGAGTCTGACTGATGCCAGACTCTTTTCACTGCTACCTCTCCTCTTTCC
>NW_006775074.1:451444-481611 GCF_000442215.2 Lipotes vexillifer
CTCCTCTTTCCCTCATCCATTCCCTGAACTTTGACTACCATGGATTATTCCTAAGTACGCCAATTCCTTTTTCTAAATTCTAAATCCTCATATTGAACAGCCCACCAGAATAGCTGCTGAGATGTCTTCATGGGCACATCATACCTAAAACTGAACTCATTTTTACTCTGCTCTCCACTAGTAAAGTTGCTCGCTATCTTAGTTAAAAACTTTACCATTATCACAGAGAATCACCTTAGACTACTCACTCCCTAAATCCAGCTCCTAAAATTTCCCAATAAGAAGTCCTCTTCATATTCTATCTAGACTATTTCACTTGTCTCTACTGACTTCTCATCACCTCCCAATCCATCCTCCATACAATTCTCTCTTAAATGAACTATTAACCATACTAATCCTTCCCTGTTTCCCAAAATCTATAGGACAAAGTCCTGATGTTTTTGAGACTCCCTTCCCTATCCCCACCCTGAAATGTCTCCTCCCTACTTCTTTCTCACCTCATATATTCCAAACTTTTTTCCCCTAAATATATACTATTAATGCTTTTTCATACTTCTATACCTTTGCACAAGCTGTTCTTGTTTCCTGAAGAGCAAACCCTCTTCCATATCCTCTCACACTTGCCCTTCAGGACCTAACTCAAGAGATACCTCCTCCTAAGCCTTAACTATCCTTTCCAGCTAAGGGCTGGCACTCCCTCCCTTAGGCCTCTCTACTGGATCTTGCACTTTGCATTTTATCTCTCTCCAACCAACATACTAAATAGCATAAATTTACCTATTAGGCTCCATCGTAAGTGAATAGTAACAAAATTAACAAACAGTGAACATTTAGTAAGTGCTTATTATGAATTATATACTGTCTAAGTACTTTTATTTGTATTAGTTCATTTAATCTTTATGGTAACTTATTGAGACGGGTACTATTGTCATCCCCAATTTACAGATGAGAAATCAAATGCAAAGAGGTTAACTTTGCTCAAAGCCACTCAACTAATGAGTAGCAAAACCAGGCGTCACACAATTTGGTCTCTAGGCAGAGAATACAGATATCAAAATGCAGTAACTCTAACATGAATTTTCTTAAAATATGAAGCTTATCCTAATTAATTTTTTGCAAGAATCATGCTATTTTATCTTTTTATAGGTTATTATAGCTAGGTACCACCTCAAGGATAAGAGTAACAAGATTAGAAACAGGAGAGTCAGGACAGAATTAACAAGTGACAGAATATGCATGTAGCCACAGATTTAGATTTTGACAGTCCTGAACATCTTGCCAAGAAGTATATATTTTCCCGCAAAAAACTGTTGTTATAATTGAGAACAAGCATTTCTGACCAGAGATTCCCTAACAAAAATCAGGTTTACTAATGGAAGTATTTCTTTTTCATCATTCTTACACCTATATCTGGGATGGTTTGGAATGCAGAAGCAAAGAGGACAGTCTGTGGAACCCAGTAATTATGATTTAGTTGTGCAACCAAAAAGGTAAGAAAAACAGTAAAAACAATGAAGAAATGAAGGGAACCACCAGACATATAAAATACTACACTTTCACAGTGTTCAGTACAGGTGAACACTCAATACAGAGTAATTTCTTGCCAACTTAGAGCTGGTTATGTTTCTGAAAAGTTGGCAAAACCATCAGCTGGCAATGAAAAAAAACCTCATAAAAAAAGGAGGGAAAGGCGGGGTTTTTAATCCTTCTGGATGAGAGCCTCTGAGAATCTGATGAAAATATGGATTCTCTCACCAGAAGAATGTGCATAAAAATTTTGCAGAATTTTGAATTTATTTTTAGAAGACCCCCAACATATAAGTCACAATAGAAAGTCATTTATTTCCAGCACTGAAAAACCTACTCTGAGTTATCTTCTTCAAGAGCTCAGAAAAACTACACCTGTGATCTACCAGTTTCGGGAAATCGAGAGTACACTTATTTTTCAAGTTTCTGACTCAGCTATTAAATCGTTTAAAGTTTACTGTTATTTTCATCAGGGAAAAAAAATAACACCATGACCACAAGGGATAGCACCAGTTAGGCAAAGTGCTATGTAACCACCTGGTTCTTTTTCAAATTACTGTGGTGCTTAAGGGCTTTTTGTATCAAAAGAGTAAAACAATAGTGTCTCCATTCTTTGCTCCATCTCAAAAAATTAAAGAGAGGTGGCAGAAAGAGGAGAAAAAAGAATATTTAGTTTTCATTTGTTTAAGAGGAATATAATAAACTTCACATTTACAAAAAAGATCTGATTTTTAAATTTTGGTATATAAATAAAGCACTGTGCCATCTCAAACTGTGGTTGGCAAAGATGTAGTTGGAGCGAGATTACTCTACCAACACTTAAAACAGATGTCTTTTGTGCATCCTAGAAAAGAAAAAACTAGAAGCTACATAAAGAAAAAACACTGAATACAAGATTCTGAAATAATACAAATATTTTTCTTGAAAAAATGCAACCATGAAACATGGATACCAACTTATGAATAAACTATAGTTCACAAATAACTTTTCACTCAGAGCCAATAAGCCTGGGCATTATGCATACAAGTACACAATTCTAACTAAGAACCAGAGGCAAACTTGGTCCCTGACCTCAGGAAGCTGACAATCTTTGACAATCTTACAGGAGGGATAGTCAACAAGCAAATACAATCAGAGAAAAGAACACATAGGATACTAAAGAACATCTGACATTTTTTTCATTTTTAAAATCTGAAGTACAATTTAATGCATTAAAATACACTGATGTTATGTTTGATTCAATGAGTTCTGACAATTTTATAATCTCATCAACCATAACTATGACCCAAAACCATCACTGCAGAAAGTTCCCACATCACCTTTAAAGTCATTTCCCCCTCCCACTTTCTGAGTTCTTTAATCATAGATTAATTTTGCTTGTTCTCAGATTTCATATAAATGGATATTTTATTCTCTATAGGTGTCTGGCTTCTTTCACTCAACATAATGTTTCTGATATTTATTCTTTTTTTTCTTTTTTTGGGGGGGGGGGTACGCGGGCCTCTCACTGTTGTGGCCTCTCCCATTGCGGAGCACAGGCTCCGACGCGCAGGCTCAGCGGCCATGGCTCACGGGCCCAGCCGCTCCGCGGCATGTGGAATCTTCCCGGACCGGGGCACGAACCCGTGTCCCCTGCATCGGCAGGCGGACTCGCAACCACTGCGCCACCAGGGAAGCCCGATATTTATTCTTGTAGCAGCAGTTTGTTCCTTTTTTCTTGCTGAGTACTACAACTCATTCTCCTACTGAAGAACATATGGGTTGTTTCCATTTGAGGCAATAATTAATAAGGCTATAACATAGTTTTCATAATGCTAATAGAAAATAAATCTAGATCAAATTTTGTGATGGCAAGAATATACTAAAAAGAGAGAGAGAAAAGCAACCTGAAGAATATTTTAAAAAGTTGAGTAAGTCCTAAAGAGATACTTGGTGTTTCATTAAGTCTGTTAGACGCTCTTGTGGTATGCACCTTCACAGCATTTGCCATTCTTAACTGTTTCAAATCTGTCTCCCCCACTAGACTAGAATCATGTCTATCTGGGTCCACACCATTGTATCCATAGCACCTGGCAAATAGGTAACATTCAGAGATGGGAAAGGTTTTTATTAAGGGTATTTGTATTCGTTTTCTATGGCTGTGTAACAAATTACAACAAACTCGATGGCTTAAAACAACATATATCATTATCTCATGGTTTCAGGGGTCAAGAGTCCAGGCACAGCTTAACTGGATCCCCTGCTTAGTGTCTCACAAGGCTGCAATCAAGGGGTTACCAGGGTTGGACTCTCATTTGGACTCAATTAGGGAAATAATTCACTTCTAAGCTCACTTAGATTGCTGGCAGAATTCATTTCCTTGAGGACCCTGGTTTCTTGCTGGCAGTTCTCTGGAGCCTCATAAGGGTCTGTCTGCAGTTCCTTGCCACATGGACTTCTCCAACATGGCTGCTTAGTACTTCATAATGCCAACAAGGAGAGTCTCTGGTGTGAGTCCAGTAGTAAGACAAAAATCTTATATAATGTTAACATAATCATGGAAGCTACATCCCAACCACCCAAACTCTGTCCACCACTATATTCTTCAAAGACTATCAATAGATAAGCTCCTTCAAAAATAAGTCATTCTGTGAAAAGATTCACAGTCAATTATAATTCTAAGAGGTTTTTTTTTGCAAAGTGTAGCATAAGATTTTACAAAATTGGCTGGGTTAACACGTATTCACCTCGTAAATGAGAAGGCAACCAGTGCCACCAACAGAAATGATCAATTATGGATGCCAAATGTAAGCATAAGAGAATCGAGAAATAAAGGAAAGGAACAGAATTTCACAGAGATAATAAAAGTGAAAACCAAAGTGTTAGAACACCAATGATTACATCCAGGATTAAAGGTTTTCTGTTCCTTCTCTTTACCTTGTCTAAGAACTTTCAGGCTACACAAGGTACCAGATCTACATAAATCCCACTAGTTAGGGGACTACATATATACCCAAAATTCACACTAAAGGGAATAGAAAACAACCAAGGCAAGGGAAAAGTACAAAGCATCAGCTCAAGCTGGCATTTCAATCTACGTTTTATTATTCCTGCCATCTAGTGGCAGGATCAAAAACAAAAGCATGCCACAATGACATGCTAATAAATAAGTACATGAGAGGAAAAAAACCCCAATTTACTAACACTATTAAAATGAACAATCTAAATCCAGTCCTACCATGTGATACATATAAACACTGTTTATATAATCATATTAAACACACAGCCAATTTTATAACAATGGAAACTCATATGTGAGGATATATTCAAGCCTAATACGATTACAGAGATTCATACCAAAATTTAAGTAACAACAGCAAAACAATAAAATTTCAAAGGATTACTAATGATACAGAATAAAGAATTCAATGTTTTTTTTCTTTTTTTGCAGTACGCAGGCCCTCTCACTGTTGTGGCCTCTCCTGTTGTGTAGCACAGGCTCCGGATGTGCAGGCTCAGCGGCCATGGCTCATGGGCCCAGCCGCTCCGTGGCATGTGGGATCTTCCCGGACCGGGGCACGAACCCATGTCCCCTGCATCAGCAGGCGGACTCTCAACTACTGCGCCACCAGGGAAGCCCCAAAGAAGTCATTTTTTACTATTTTATTATTACTAGGTCAATTCTGAAGTTTGAAAAGACCCACAAATGCAGACTGACCACTACCACACCATCAAATCATGACTCATTTATGTAAAAGCAGTTGCTACTGGGTCATAAGACAACTCTCGCTAACCTCCCTGGCTCTTACAGCTGATGGGTGGGTCATTTTGACTCGAGGTCTTCCATAAGCAGAGAGCATGCTGTATGTATCAGATGGACAAACGACCTGTTTCTCTCTACTCCCGAGCAACACATGGAAAAAAAAACAAGGGTTGTTCAAAAGCTGGAAATGTCCTGCAGAACTTCTCTGTACCATCCCACTTAAGGTGAAATGCATTACAAATGAAAAAGATACCAGATCTCACAAGAACACACAGAGCAAAACTACTTTCAAACATATATCCATATTTTAGTTCTCTCTCAACTTCTGTCTTAACTGGCAATGACAGCTATCAGTTTTCTTAAGTATCCATGTGAAAAAGGAGTATGTTGTGCTTGATAAAGGACACTTAATAAACTGAAAAAAAAAGGAAACAATGATGAGAAGCTGGCACCAAAAAATTATATCAAAATAAGTATCTTAATGCCGTTTAAAAAATCTTAAAAAAATTTCTAGGATCACATATAAGAGTGTATTTGATAAATTAAAATTATCCAATGACACTTTTTGCTCAGTTAAATGCAATACAGACTGAAATCTAAAAGACCTACACGAAAGGCAGATGCACACGCCTTCATGTATTCTTTCTCCCTATAAAGCGCACGCGTGCACACACACACACGTGTATGTGTAATACACATTTTAGTCAGGCACACATTCATATATAATTGCAACAAGATCTCCAACAAATGTTATATATATAAACATGTTGATTTACATTTATTGTTATTAGATATTATCTAACATTGCCATTATGTAATCATTATGTAATATACTATATAAATAAGATTTCCAGCTAATAAGCATTTGATATATAAATATGTATTATAATACATATATTTAAGTCAAGACACATATTAATATACTATAGAAATAAGATTTCCAACTAACAAGCACTATCTATAGTAGTAATATCCCATGACCCACAATTTGCTGTGATTAAAGAACCAAAGTGGTTTTGGTCAACTAATAAATTCAAAAGCTAAGCAAACATCCAGGGGGAAAGCAATACCAAAAGTTAAACTAAAATAAAACGGCCACTCAAAATAAGCAATGTATACAGGCCTTCTCTGGACATCTTAATTTTTAAGACCTAAGGGAAGGCGTATTCATAAGCTATATTGCAATGTTCAAATCTGACAAATTTCCAAGTACTGAAGAGCTGGGTGTCAAAATACTCAACTTAGTCACCAAGACAAATCGGGGTGATGGTATAAATGAGCAGATACGTGTTTATTTATGAAAAAATATATACGCTCCCATTATAATGTGGATATACTCGACGTTCACAACGCAGTAATTCTTTCAAACCTGCAAGCCTGTCAGTCCTAGTTGTAGCTCTGTGACTTTGAGAAAGTCACTTAGTATCATTAGGCCTCGTCGTCAGGTTCCTCATCTATCAAATAAAGCAATTAGATCAGTCTTTCCCAAACTGCATTGCACTGAACACTAATTAAAAAGCTACAGTGATTCCTAAATCCAACATGTAAACACTATATTAAATAAAATCAATATTGTGTTCAAGAACTTCTCAGATTTTAACATGCATTGTTAAATAAGTGTATGGGGTATTCAGTTTTTTCCAAATTTAAATTAGCATAGGTTATTTAGTTTTGAACTACAATTCCTGGGATATGTGTTCTGCAGAATACACTTTGGGTAAGTACTCTAACAAACAATTTCTATGTTCTCTTCTAGGTATGAAGTTCATTCTACATTCCAGAGGGGGGAAAAAGTGATCCAGTTTACCTAGTTTTAGTCACCCCATTTTCAAACAAAGTGTCAGCAAACATACTCAAGCAGTTATGAAAGAATAAAAGGAGAGTGATTCAATTTTCTCCTCCCTTTTGACATACATTTCAGGCTTGAGGAAGAGGTGCTAGGAAATAGTGAACTATAAGAAAGTTTTAGTATCCTTCACATATCAAAGGTAATTTTATTAATTTCTATAAACTAATAACATGTATTGAACTCCTCAGAGAACAGAATGTTTTTGGTATACTCTTATTTTTAAAATGTGTTTATTCTGAGAATTACAAATGTTACAGATGCATTTATTGAATTTTAAATGAACTTAATTTTCCCCCTCTTTTCTATAAATGGTGTTGTACTATACTCAACCTGGTGGAATCTAGCTTTACACTTTTTGCCAAATTACCTGACACCTATACTTTATCATGGGAACATTATAGCAAATGTTATATGTCAGTTTACTTCTTGAGGAAGGGTAACTAATTCTCATGCAGGACACTGGAATTGGAAGAATATGGGGCTGGGAAAAATAAAAATGAATGAGAGGCTCAGTCTTGTGATGGCTGGTATCACTGGTGGAAAAAAACACTTCTGCCTCAAAGTCCAAAGATGCTCTGAATTCCACTATATGTCAAATATCCCTCCAGTTAAGTACAACTACTATTATCACTGTCATTTCCGCCTTTGAATCTTGGACCCAAGAAACCTGAAGTGACATGAAAATAAGTCATGCTGCCTGAAGCATTGCTTTTACACTGGAGAGCTGTACTGAGGTGTCTGTCTTCAACATATAGAACTGTAATGATCAGAAACTATACTTGTACAAAGAACAATTTCCCTAAATTTGAGGGTTGGGAGGAAGTGTCTACAAGTTTATTTCTGTATACTGTGCATTTGCTCAGGCATGAGAGAAAGTTGCCTCATTTTATTCAAAGTCTTACATTGTAGAATTCAGAATTGCTCTGTGGCATTTTCAGTTTTAAAGCAACTCAGCTGCGCTTGATGCGTGCCTACAGTTTCCTTTGTAAAGTACATATGGCAAATATTTGAATATTGTGAATAGCTTTATTAGAATTATTATTAAACATTCTTACCACAACACTTATGAATCTTAATTTTCATGATAAACTTTTTAAGTAGGGTTAGTCAAGGAAATCTCCAATATCAGCCAATTCCTTTCCACTGTGTTCTGAGAACTCCAGCAAACCCTTAAAGTGAGAGACTGAGTGCAGAACTAGTTTGGCTATCAACACAAGTGTTTGAAATGTACTGGCAGATCGTGAATGAATGATCCAACTGAATAATTTAGAGGAAGAAAAGTGAGGACTGGGGAAGGCAGCAAGACTAGAGAACTTGGACCTGAATGTACTGGTTCCAGCTCCGTCACTCTGGCATCACCAGGCCTGTTTCCTAACAAAAGCCAAACTTTATCTAAAACATTATAATTGACCATAAATGAATTAAAAAAACTTGTAAATTTTTCCAAGCGTCAATCTTTTTTTTGGGGGGGGGGAGGTGTAACAAGCAGATTGATGTCATTTCATCATGCCATTTCATAATTGTACATGTTTGCGTATGCTATTCTTTTTTTTTTTTTTTTTTTTTTTTTTTTGCTGTACGCAGGCCTCTCACTGTTGTGGCCTCTCCCGTTGCAGAGCACAGGCTCCGGACGCGCAGGCTCAGCGGCCATGGCTCATGGGCCCAGCCGCTCCGCAGCATGTGGGATCTTCCCAGACCGGGGCACGAACCCGTGTCCCCTGCATCGGCAGGTGGACTCTCAACCACTGCGCCACCAGGGAAGCCCGCATATGCTATTCTTTATACCAAAAATATCCCCTGAGGCTGGCTGACTTCAAGGCCTACTTTCTTAACATACTAAGCAGTACTGACTCTTCTCATCTGTAAAATGGGGGTAATAAAATATCTATCTCACAGGTCTGCTTAAGGACCAATAAGCCACAAAATGCAGCAAGATTTGCAACAATTTTAACCTAGACTTAGTATCACCTCCCCCTCACACACCAAAATACAAAACAACCCAGTAAAAAAACTGACCAAAGACGTAACAGATATTTTACAGAAGAGGAGATAAAAATGATAAATACACTGTGGTAGCCAGTCTCCTAAGATGGCCCGAAACAACTGTCCCTACTGGTATATGCATCTTCTCCCTTGACTCAGAGATTGGCCTGGCAACTTCCTCTCTCGGGCCACTCTTTCTTAGAACCCAGCCACCATGCTGTGAGGCAGTCCTAGCAGCCCCCCCCCCACTCCAGGTATATACCCTAGCAAACATGTACACATATGCATCAGAATACATAGTTTTTAATGTTCACAGTAGCATTATTTATTCATAAAGCAAAAAACAGGAAACCCAAATGTTAATCAACTAGAAAATGTAAAAATGCAAGTCAGAGAAGCTTATATGTAGGATACTATTTTTTAAAGCTCCAAACAAAGCAAAACTTAGGAATATACTGTCTAGAAATACATACATGAACTGTTTTTTTTCCCCCAAAGGAAATGTTAAATAGAACTCAGGATGACTGTTTCCTAGTGCTAAGAGGAAAACCAGGAGGATAGGCTAGAGAAGGAACATGAATAGATGTGAAATTGATGTTTTATTTCTATAGTTGGGTAAGGGTTTCACAGGTGTTTATCATTATGTTCATAATTACATATATGGGTACATATTGATACTTTCTTTTACATGCAAGTTGCATTCTCAATATAGTTTGATTTACAAAAATTTTATTTATAATATTGTGGCCAATTCATATCGCACAATTATGACATCCAAAACTTATTACACACTTTTTAAAAGTCTAAATGATTATTTCAGAAGGAAAATCTTTTTTTGTTGTTCTTTTAAATTGTTTATATCAGGTACTTCATTTAAATGCAGTAAATTATTTTAACAACCAAAATAAAGTATCTTAGGAGAAAAGATCTCCCTTTCTAATGAAGTGACTGACTCACTTTTAACAACCTTCAAAAAAAATCCTTATATTTAAAAAGATTTCAGTTGTGCCTCAAGTTCATTTTTCTACTTTGAACAAATGACTGGGCTTTACACAGTTGTTTTTTAATTTATTTATTTATTTATTTATTTATTTTTGGCTGCATTGGGTCTTTGTTGCTGAGCGCAGGCTTTCTCTAGTTGCTGTGAGTGCGGGAGGCTCTTCGTTGTGGTGCACAGGCTTCCCACTGAAGTGGCTTCTCTTGTAGCGGAGCATGGCCTCTAGGCACGCGGGCTTCACTAGTTGTGGTGCGTGGGCTCAATAGTTGTGGCACATGGGCTTAGTTGCTCCACAGCACGTGGGATCTTCCCGGACCAGGGATCGAACCTGTGTCCCCTGCATTGGCAGGCAGATTCTTAACCACTGCGCCACCAGGGAAGTCCTTTTACAGTTTTAAGATTACAGTTCATCTGCTGTACATTGTTTCATTATCCTGTTCTTTCAAGTGTCAGAAAGCTGCTTAGCATATTAAAACAAAAGTCTTCTTTAGCTAACTAGAATAAAACTATTAGGATTGAAATTAAACTTCCATGAAGCAAGTTTATTAAATTTTTAAATTTAACATATTTAATAGTTTAATTGTCAATTTATTCAACAAACCCTACTCACTATAACAGATTGTTTTAAAGGCACACTGATGGATGAAGGCTTAAAAAAAAAAATTTTTAAGCAAAAACATCTTGTGAGATCATTATAGCACATCAGGTTTAGGACTCAGGAATGCTGCTATTATTACATGGAATAATAGTGTAATTAAAGAGCTGATTAGTCATTTTGTTAGAGCTCAATCCATAGTAAAAGAAGGTAAATATATATCTTGGTTTACTTAACTCTTAAGATCTACAATATTCAATGATCCTCCCAATGACTAGACATAGATAAAACTATTTCCACTGCAGACACTTTAATGGAGACAAGCAACTTATTTCATCCCTAGTGAGTATTTTTATTTAGTGTCCTTTAACCTCTTATGGTAAAGTTTAAATGAGATCAGAGCTGGGATGGCTTCCTAAAATGTTGCTTAATTTCCATATAAATTACCTATTATCATAAAGTTAAGAGCCAAGAAACTAAATGGATCATTAATCTAATCCCACCCAAACTCATCATTTGTATGATTTAGTATATTCTAACTAGTGCCTGTGTATACAATGATCATTTCTATTCTTCCACATCAAGATATTATTTCTCATGTTCAAACAAAACGCCAGCTTGTGAATTTTACTTCGGTTGCTGATATCTTTTTTCATTAATCATCTCAAAACACTGGAACTTTTATCATTCATATGGTTATTGGATATTAACTTGTCTGTCTTATTCAATGTTCCTTAACTAGTGAGTTAAAACCTGAGACAGAACTTTTACTCACGAGTTGTTTGTATTTGGAAGAAATACTTCTGTAACTAAAATCTCCCTCCCTTAAAGTTCTTCCTAAGGTATCCACCTATCCAACTAGCCATCTCTCAATTGCTGATGGCAATCACTGATGCTCACATAAACTACTTCTATAAGCATTATCACCTCCTTTCTTCAACTCTTTCCTTCTTAAGATTAAAATGACACTTTTATTGAGAGCAAGATTTTGATGTTCACGATAAGAGGTTCACCATAGCAATTCTAGTGTGTGTGTAGGGGCTGGGGGTGGGTGGTGTTTTTCAACACCACCAAGCAATTCTCTGACACCATCTGCATGTTCTACAATTCAACTGACACTATCTACCTGGAGACAGCATCAGATCCCACAGGTTAAGGGCTCAGTCCTGCAAGACTGTGTACCCCATCAACTTCAGATGCCAATCAGAAGTCCAGGTTGTCACCTGTGCTTCTAACCAACTGGCTACAGATGGGAGGTCCAAGAACCCCTTGGGTTGGATTAATATACTAATATACTAGCTCACAAAATTCAAAGAAATATTTTGTTAAGTAGATCACCGGTTTATTATAAAAGGGTAGAACTCAGGAACAGCCAGATGAAAGAGATGGTATGTGGGAAGGCGTGCGGAGCTTCCATGCCCTATCCGAACCCACTACTCTCTCTCAATCTCCACATGTTCACCAACCTAGAAGCTCTCCAAACTCTGATCCTTTTGGCTTTATGGCGACTCCATTAAATTATTAGCCACTGGTGATTCCAGTGATTAAATCACCTCCAGCTCCTCTCCCCTCCCCAGAGGTCAGGGGGTGGGACTGAAAGCTCCAACCCTCTAATAACTGGGGTTGGTTCCACTGGCAACCATCTCCCATCCTTAGGTGACCCAAGGGCTTTCCAAAAGTCACTCATTAACATAACAAAAGACACCTTTAAAGCTCTCAACACTTAGGAAACTCCAAGGGGATTTAGACCAAATATGTACTTCCTATTAAAAATCACAACATCCCAACTACACATATGATTTTCCCGACAGCACAGTCAAGTCCAAGGTTTATCAAGGTATTACACAATTAGCACTTCCTGTACTATTACTATCATCACCAAAACATAAAATGTGGTTATCATTAAGGATAAAGGATCCATGTTAATATAAACTGAACACTCACTAAGTTCCCAATATAATGTAGTTATTATTCTGGGAAGAAAATTTTCTTAAGGATCTTACGTTTGTCTTTCTATAGTAACAGTAACAATAAATTGTTGTTATTATTATTCATTAGAAGGGGAAATGAGCACCATATGACCACAACAGTATCTCGCCAATTTAGGCAAAGAACGAATAATAAGTTAGTCTCCTTGAGTTTTTTTACATTACACGTGTTAAAATCTTCTTCAAAATGGCTCTGGCCTATTTAGTTAAATGAACAGTCATAAAATTTAACTGAAGTAAGTCTACTTTATACTGGGATTAATAAAACTTGTACTATACCTCACGTAAAGCAGATAAGATATACTGGATTGTTATTTCTGAAAGAAGTATGCTGGGCATGTTTCCTAATAATTAATACATTTCAGAAAAATATCCCTACTTCCCTGAAGAAGTCACACAAGAGGAATACTAGTGGTGTTAAAATAGCTTAAATCATTAAGTTGGACCATTATCCAAACAGAGCCTAATTCAAAGTTTCTCTCTGGCATGTGGATTTGGGGGAGAAAGGGTAATAAGTATATCTTCCTTATGATACTTGATTTAAATTTTAAGTTTGAATTCTTTAGAAATATTGACTACATTGGAAGTTTGAAGAAAGACAGTCCTAGATTTAAATTCTTCTTCAACTAATAATGAATTAACCATACAGTCTTTTATTTGTTCACAAACAAAATCAACGGTTATCCATTCAAGTAGCATGGGTTCCATACTAATGCACAGCAGAAAAATACCAACCAATTTGATCAAAATCATTCTGACCAATAGATAGAAATGCATTAGAAGCATTCATGTTTATTTCACTTAAGAACTGCTTTCTAATTAAAAGCTCATAAGCTGGAATCACGTTTCCAATAGTATCTTTAAATCACTTGCTAATATATAATGACAAATTCTCATATCCTAATAGATTCTAAGTTCCTACCTAAAGATCAATGACCTTTTACCATTCTTTGAATACAACTTTTTATCCCCTCAAGACAGTTTCTGAAAGGATCCTACTACTATCATACCTCTCCCATTCTTCCTGAAGACTAACACAACTACTAAATCAACAGAGATAAAGATATTGAGACAGGCTGGGACCTGGGACCCTTTACTGCAGTGCTTGCACCTGGACAAACATCTCCTGGAGCAACAGAATACAAAGAAACTGTAAAGGACTAAAAATAACGTGTGCATACTCAGTTGGGGCTGATTATGAACAACATGATACAAAAAGCCAAAACCCAACTGCCATTTCTGAGGTGCCAGGACCAAAATCAGGTACTGCGAATGATCCCTGCACACAGCATCACCAAGGAGGTAGTAAGACCCCCTAAGCCACCACTCTGGCTCAACCCACCAATCACCCCTTACCGTCACCCCTAAGGGACCAGCTCGGGGAGCAAGGAGGAGCAAGCTGCTGCTCTGGGAACAAGCAAGGGATCCCATTACTTATTTTTGCTCCCTCCTGCTGCAGCACAAGTCCCAGTAAAGTCTTGCCTGAATTCCTCATCTGGGTCTGGCCTTGTACCCGTATCTACTGATTAAAGAGGCCTCGTATCAATTTCTACTGATTGAAGAACCCAGGTCGGTAACAATATGGGAAAAGAACAGAAGTGGTGGCCAAGGAAGACTGGAAGAAAGCAACAGGAAAAACAACATTCAGAGAAACGAAAGCTATTCAAGAGCCCATAATATCAACACAAACAAAATCACACACAACCCAGGGTCAACAATCCTCTACAAAAATACCAATACATTAAACAGTCCAGTCTTAGGGTTTTCCTAAATTCCTATAGTTCAGATCCCCTTTCAACACCCTCTTTCCTTCTTTCTTTCAAGAACTAACTACAGCAACTTTTTTCCTTAAATAAATTTTAATATATATTCTTTAAAACGAACAATAGTTGGTAAAAGCTACAGTTTAAAATCCAGTAATTTTGCATTTATGATTACTTGATTATCATTTGGCTCTTGAAAGTGATGTCTCCTCCCCCCCACAACCCTCTTCTTTGCAGTCTGTGTCTGTTGAAAGATTACATCTCTCTGGCCAGTTAGTACCTTTAAAAAACTTGTCAAGGTTATCTAGAGACAAGGTTAACTAGAGCTCAGTGTTCAACCATGAGACAATCTTTCTATCTCAAGTGAAGACAAGGATGCCTTCTCTTTCTAACAGATACTTCCTTCCTGCTGCAAAAGAGCAGGCAACCTCCTCGGTGAGTGAGAAGTCTGGTTAATGAAATTATTGTTAAACCTTATTATCCACATACACTCAACAACCCTTGATCAGTGAAGATGAATCTTAAAAACAATGATGAGCCAAAAAAAGCAAGACCCAAAAGCCACAAGTGCGTTTTTCTAAAGTTTTTAAATGGGCAAAACTAAATTATATTACTTAGGAATGCACTCAGAATTATACCACCTAGGGGAAAAAGCAAGAATGTAATTATTGTAAAGTGTGTGGCGTGGAAGGGGATGGATTGAGAAAGCACACACCAAGAATTCTGAGGTCACGTAATCAAGAAAATTGCCATGAGTGATGGTCACATGGGTGTTTATTTTATAATTACACTGTATATTAGGTTTAAATACTTTTCAGAATGTGTTATATTTCATCATAAGTGAAAAAAATTTTTAAAGGCTGAAACTGAACATCTTCTCACTGATAATAAAAAGCCTCTGTAGAATACATTTCTTTTCTCATTTATGTAAATATTTAAGACATTTTCAAAGAATAACTCAAAAACTACAAGAGTGCTACCTTCCAGTAACTCTGTACTCCATTATTTTTCCTGTGGATTACACAAGTTAGATCATATAATTTAGTTTAACAATAAAAGCTTCTTAAATAGGGTGTATTTTTCTTTACAGGAGTTACTGGTGTTATAATAAGAATGAACTGCTAAGAGAGTAGATCTAAAAAATTCTCATCACAAGAAAAAAAAATGGGGGGTAAATAACTATGTTAAGGTGATAGATGTTAACTAGACTTACCCCGGTGAACATTTCAAAATGTAAACAAATAGTAAGTCATTATGTTGTATATCTGAAACTAATGTTACATATCGACTCTACCTCAAAAAAAAAAAAAAAGCATTATGGTCACAAGTGAGTTTCCAGGCATGATTCTTTTCACCAACTCCACTCATCTGGCCAGCAACAAACAATAATTTCAGCTGCACATATACTGGCACTTTAGAAATTAATTATGAATTAATATATTTTAATTTTTTAAATAGTATAGAAAACAGTATGTGCTGTAATATTATCTATCCATCTATCTATAGAAAGAGAGAGAAGTCCAATAATTTAAGTTTAAAAACCAAATTCACTTGAAGTCATTTGCAGGTTGGAGAGTTTGCTAGATAACATTAAAGAACAGAACACCCATAGCATGAAGAAAAATCTTTACCTGAGAATAGCTAATAAACCTTTAAGGCATGAAAAAGAAATTAAAAGGAAACCCCAAAAGAAACATTACCAACTTGGTTATCAGCAAATCGCTAATACTTTACTAAGAGAAACAAAATTTCTTTATGTTATTATGCATTAATATTTCCCTTGGGATAAGAATGAAGAAAAAATTAAGAATGAAGGGAAAAATAAAAGTTTGGAAAGTTAAACTATGGAAACTATTAAATCATGGAAATTACAGGTAACTGATGCAGTTTTTAAAATCACTAGTTCTAAAGAAGGCAAACTTCACACAAAAGCTGTTTCCATGACTAAACTTGAATTGCCAACATCTCCCACACTGTGAATTTAAAGTGAACGGTAGGGGGCTTCCCTGGTGGCGCAGTGGTTGAGAGTCTGCCTGCTGATGCAGGGGACACAGGTTCGTGCCCCGGTCCGGGAAGATCCCACATGCCGCGGAGCAGCTGGGCCCGTGAGCCATGGCCGCGGGGCCTGCGCCCCCCAACGGGAGAGGCCACAACAGTGAGAGGCCCATGTACCGCAAAAAAAATAAAAAATAAAAAAAAAATAAAGTGAACAGTAGGGACTTCCCTGGTGGTCCACTGGCTAAGACTCCTTGTTCCCAATGCAGGGTGCCCGGCTTTGATCCCTGGTCAGGGAACTAGATCCCACGTGACAACTAAGAGTTCACATGCCACAACCAAAGATCCCACACGCCACGGATTTGATGACCTAAGACCTGATGCAGCCAAATAAATAAATACTTTTTAAATAAAGTTATCTCTAAAAAAATAAAGTGAATGGTAGACACTAACTTCCCCTCATCTTCTGAAGTAACAATTTTCAAACAACTTCTCAAAAACTTACTCTAATGCAAACACAGGTGCAAAGAAAATAGAAAAGAATCTAGCCAAGCCACAACTATACCACCTTAGAAAAAGTACTTCACCACTCTGGCAATCAGCTTCTTCACCCAGAAAACAAGCCAATTCAACCAACATATACTCTAAAAGTCCTTTAGTCTATAGAATTCTGAGTCTACTCCAAAAGTTTAACTTCCACCCCATAATTCTCTTAACTCAAATGGCTTAATATTTCCAACCTCATTACTCTGAACTTTTTACGGACAAATGTAAATGAAAACAACATTCAGTTGGATTCAATCATCTTTCCCTCTCATTCAGCTATTCCCTTAAAAGCCCCTCTCTGAAAATTCCCTAGTCATTCAGGTATAACAACTTTAAGCCACCATCAACTCTTCTCTCTTCCCTACATCAAAACAAACAAAGTAATTAGCCATCATCCAACTAATGAGTGTGGTTAGCTTGAGCAGGGACTGTGCCCAGGACATTTTGATAGGTCAATGTGTTAAGACTTAAATCAGAGCCGCTGATTAAAAAACATTAAATTAAATGGAGGACACGTTCATTTAACCCTGCCTTGGAGGCAGAGAATGCAATAAAAAGGACATAGATTTTGTAGAACAGGTGGAGACATAGATTTTGGAGAACAGGTGGACCTGTATTATTCAATCCTTGAGAGGAATAATGAATTGAAATATTTTTTATCTACAGAAATAAAAGATGTTACCTGATCTCTTCAATTCTAGGATCTAAAATCAAGTTATAAGACAAGGTAAAAAACTAAGTATCTACCACTATTTAGAACACATGTTAAAGTTACCCTGCAACACTAAGTTCCAAAGAAAGAAAAAAAGTCACAGATGATATGGTCAAGTACCAGCCACAATTTTCTAGAAATTTGTTTTCCTAAAAATAGTACAAACTTCTCCAACATAAAGACACCAACTTACATACAGGTTATACTCGAAAATATGTTTAAATGTCTTTCATTTAAAACTATGAAAGCATTTTTCCAAAGAAATAAAGCTCCAAATAGTAGTTAGGTTTCCTGGAATGTCTACAAATGCCAGTTAACGTACATTTATCAATACTTCAATACTAAAACACGAGAGCCTCGAGCATTTGCTCCTATTTCCTCCAACCCTGACCTAACAACCATTTTTTTTTTTAATCTTATGGTATTGACACTGTCTATCAATTTCTAAATCCCTGGAAATTATTCATGTAAGAAAAAGGTAAAGTAAGGACACAGAAACCTTCTCAGAAAAGAGTAAGAGGTTTAAAAACAAAAAATGTCCACCAGAATAAGGTAAAGCAAATAAGTGAAGATGGAGTAGCAGGTTAACCATTTACATTTTTTCCCTTTCAATAGTATTAATTTGCCCATATAGTATAGTTGTGGGTCCTACATTATTTGAAAATGTTTTCCTATCTTCCTATTTACTGTAGGGACTGACAGAAGCCACTTTTGCAATCATACATAAAACTCCATTAAGCAGGGCTTCCCTGGTGGCGCAGTGGTTCAGAGTCCGCCTGCCGATGCAGGGGACACAGGTTCGTGCCCCAGTCAGGGAAGATCCCACATGCCGCAGAGCGGCTGGGCCTGTGAGCCATGGCCGCTGAGCCTGCGCTCCAAAACGGGAGAGGCCACAACAGTGAGAGGCCCGGGTACCGAAAAAAAAAAAAAAAAAAGACAACCCAAAAACTCCATTAAGCATTCCATGTGGATAAAACATGGCAAAGAAAGAGCATAAGACTCGTCACAGTAAGCAACAGGCTGACCAATAAAAGGCTTCTAATAATTCAAAAGAGTTTAGGAGTTCCACATAAACTAAATCTAATAAAACCAACATCAGTATCTTTCTAACAACTTCAGAGTTTCTCCTGAGACACCAGATTCAACAAAGTCATTTAACAAACTTGGGCTAATGCAATGACTTATGATGTAGGTTAGGTAAGTTACTAACCAAAACCTAGGATGATTGAATCTGGTTCTAACCTGCACTCCAATCAAAGACGATATATAAACAGTATTTATACTCATTATATTCAAGTATTATAGAAAATAAATGCTACCCGGAAATAAGAGCTCCTCTTTATCATGGAGTTGAGGAACAAAGATAACATTCATTACATTACAGTGAACAGTACACTATCGGTATCCTAAAGGAGAATTTAAAAACAGTAATGGACAAATAAAAAGATACAATAAAGTAAATACTAACTGTAGAATCTACATGTTCAGTATGAGTGTTCATTGTAAAAATCTTTCAACTTTTTTGTATGCTTGAAAATTTTCATAACAATTAGCATTATACAGGTCTACTGAATTGTAGGGTGCTTTATAATTCAAGTTAACTGCCATATTGTCTTTCTCTAATAGCACTAAGTTTGCAAAGTAAACAAATTGAGGGAAAAAATATGATTCAGTCACTGGAGAATATTAATCTTTCCGTTATTTCTGAGAGCACATATGCACTGATTAATAAGATATCACGATGAAGAGAACTTTTAACATTTTCTCTCATACCCCAAAGCACCCAAAACTTATTGAGAGCATAAAAATCAGAGACAGATCATAGGCAGACTAGTAAGTTTCCTCATATTCATAATAACTGTGTCAGAGCCTATAATGCAATTCCTTATTCTAAGTTGCTACGACCAATGTCGTCTTTATGCAAACTACTCGTGGCAGTATGTGGTGTGCAGTATTATTCAAGTTAGCCCTCAACGTATGAATACTCTAAAGAAAGAAAAAGTTCCAAAGTGGTTGCTGACAGAGCCTAACTCCCCCAGGACATGTCTCAGGAAACCCAGGATTACTACCTATAGGAGCCACCACACTCACCCAATGGGAGAAGGTCCAATCCCATCATCCAACCCAGCAGCTCAAGGCACCCCTTTCACCTCCTCCCTGAGTGTCCCTATAACATAGAATGATCTCAAGAGCTCAAGGCTAGGAAAGTTTTAAATTACAATGAAATCAGTGACAGTATACAGTAAGTCCCCTACATATGAATGAACAAGTTCGTCATAAGTCAGTCTAATTTGTTCCTAAGTCCAACAAAGTTAGCCTATGTACCCAGCTAACACAATCAGCTACATAGTACTGTACTGTAATAGGTTTATAATACTTTTCACACAAATAATACATAAAAAACAAACACAAAAAATAAAGAAAACATTTTTAATCTTACAGTACAGTACCTTGAAAAGTACAGTAGTACAGTACAA
Organism: Lipotes vexillifer; assembly: GCF_000442215.2. Classification (NCBI taxonomy): domain Eukaryota; kingdom Metazoa; phylum Chordata; class Mammalia; order Artiodactyla; family Lipotidae; genus Lipotes; species Lipotes vexillifer. Next base: position 471,619 of record NW_006775074.1, read on the forward strand.
CAGCTGGCATACAGGGGCACGTTCCCATCTTTGAAAGTTCCCAACTTGAAGGTTCGTATGTAGGGACTTACTGTACCTGTTCTGAAGTGCATTTGGACTGCTGTTGCTAATGATTCCATAAAGTGCCTTGTTAAGATTTAGGGATGTTTCTGATCTAAAATTTGTTTTGTTACCCATTTTGTCTTCTTCAGAACTGAGGTCAATAGCCTCTTTTTGTCATCTGCAAAGTGAAGAAAAACATGGAGACCTCAAAGTACAGGAAGTAGTCCCCAACTTACAAACAGCTTATGTTCCAAAGGTTTATCACTCCTTTGCAAACATGTTTGTACTAATTAACCTATTTATACCATAGTTTCTATGAAAAACTGCAACCCAATTTTCAATTCTAAATTGCAGCTTTCTGCCCTGCAAAAAGGCATCTGCTGCCCTTTTACAGCTAACTGCAGCCAGAACTCAAAGCTCAGAGAAGTCTCCTTCTAGGGCTCCAAGGAGAACCCCCTACAACCTGTGCAGGCAGGGAAAAATGCAACTCTTTTATAGGGAGCTTTTCCATTGTCTCTATGGGAAAAGCTACCACAATTTAACAAGATAATGGTTATGGGAAAAGCACCTGGTTAATATGAAAGTATTAATAATTACAACAAAAATAAGTAGAAACTACATTCTGCTCCAGATAAAAAGAAGATAAAATTAGGTGCTGTTAAACTAGTTGGTCAACCAAATGTTTGCCAAGTACAGACAACAAATTCTCAAACTGTGTCCTCATGTCTGATCAAGTCAACTGATAAGGGAGGAAATTACTAAAGTGAAGTGGTGGAGATCATTACCAAAAATGCGACAAAGTTCTAAAAAAGTGCAGTGTACTTTAAAATTCAATAAATACTATTGAACATCACATACCAACCCTTATAACAACTGGTAAGATTTATAAAATAACTTGAATGACAAACTTAAAAAACAAGTATAACTTTGTGACAATGAGTCACCTTTGGCAGCTAACTAGAGTCTTACGCAATTTAAGTACTAATGTTAAAATTTACAGAAATAACTCACAATCAAACAGAGAAAGTAAACTTTTCACTAAAAAGATTTCAGAAGTGAAGCCGGTACAGAGACATGAAAAAAAGGGATCAGGGAAAGCCAGAATAAATTGGTTTGTGGGTACACAACCTGAGAGGAACATTTAAACATTATTAAAGGTTCATGTTACTACTACATGTTAAAACAGTAATATGAGAGACTCCCAAGATAGTATAACACTAGAATGCTTGTAGAATCAAAGTGCTGGTACTATTAGTAGCTTTGAAGAAAAACCACTTTTAAAATTCAAATTTTTCAACAGGAATGGATTATAAAAATAAGATGCCTAACTGAGATCTTTGAAAGACATGAAAAAAACATAAGTGAGCAAACAAGGGATTTTTTTTTTTGACTGAAAATTCTCTCAAGTCACCTGAATTATACTTAAGACATTAGATTTATACTGGCAAATCTCCATTAACAATAAAGGATAGGGACAATTCCTTTATTATAAAAGGCTATTTACTACTAGTCAGAATTACCTAACATTATAAACATAAACACATAAACACAAGCCGAAAACCTACATTAAGTAGGTCTTTAAGACTGAAGAGGTTTTATACCTTTACAGTATATGAATTAAAATTCGAATGTAGAATGTTATTCGTTCTACTAAAGGATGTTTCTGAAATGTGTTTTATACACAGAAAGATGCAAACAAATTTTTGTGTGACGGTTATGCTCTCCAAGCATATTCTTGAAACTAGAGAAGAAATCAACTTTTTTTTGCCATATTGGAAAAAAAAAAAAACTTATCTGTGAAGCAACCCGATAAGACTTTTCATGATTATAATACTCAATTTTAGTAGAAACTCTGGCTCACTTGATGCAGATTTTTAATCTTCCTTAAAAATTAGGAAAAATATCAATCATCTCATCATTCAGTTGTGAATTTTTCTGCAATTCTTAATTTAAGCCTCAATGTTACTACTAAACATTATGCAGACTTCTGTTTATAAAAATGATACTCTCCAGAAATATTATTCACAATTTTTGTTACCCGTAATGTTTGATCAACCATGCACTTCTGCTCTTGTAAACTGAAAAAACACAACTTTCTCTTTTTACATGTTCAGCAAAACATTAGCAGTTTTCATTTTCTGGTGTCAATTTCATTTTTTTTTATCTAATTTGCTTATGTGTTTCAAAACTAAGACTAAGAAAACTCTGTCTAGTTCATAAGCGTCACAGTTATTTATTTTCTTCTGTGATTCCAAGTAACATAGAAGTTTTTTTAAAAAAAAATCAAACCTCTAAAATGGAATGGAAACGTTTCATGGAAGCATGTCACAGCTGTTAACTGTCTACCTAAATTGGACTCTCCAGAAGTGGACCCCTCTGGTGTTCAACACATGATGCACTACCAATTTTTCTATCTGTAACAGAACTTCAATTGGTATTTTAATATATGGGTAACTCACTCCCCCAAATATTTATTATCCATATATTTAGTAACTCTCAAGAAGATTCTCTCTCTGTACTTCCAATGACAAATACCCTCAAGTTTAGTTGGGCCTAATTATAAGGAAGTAAGATGAACTCAAGGGTGATGGGTCAAGAAGATGAATTCAGTCAGTTTGAAAGGCATAGACTAGGGCTAAAACAAAACACAAAGAAAACTTAACCCAGGTTGGTCAAGTTGGAAAAAAAAATTAAACACTCTTCCTATCTAAATAATTCACAGACCAGTGAATGAAGTTAGCTAAATTAGCTAGTGCTCTTTATGCGGTAATTTCCTAAAACATTCAGGTCAATCCCTGATACCATGTGAAACTTCAGTATTACAATCCAGGGCTCCCCATCACTATGGTACTGTTTGTTCTCTAATCCACAAACCTTCCTGCAAAGACCAATAAAGGAACTAATGCAACGCTTTCGGATATTGTGCATAACATACTGAGGGTGACAGTTTGGCTCACAGAGTAATGAGCCAGCTCTAAAAAGTAGCCCAAGATAATTGTGGACCGGTGAGGTGCAGAGTGCACTTAAAGGCTTGAAAAAAAAGCCACTCTTGAAAATACCTAACATTAAATAAGCGTCCCTAGCTTTCAGATCACTTTTAGGGATCTTATTTCCTTTCCTCCAACACCTCACTCCCTCGCTTTTTCCCTTCCCGTCTGAGAGCCAAGAGAGACACGGTAAAAGCGTGCAACCGCGAGGCTGCGCCGACGAGGCTCCTGCACATCTGGACTCACCTCCAACTGCAACAGGGCACCCCCTGGGCGAGCCCATCCCAACCGGCCGAAAACGTGCGCGAGAGGCTGAGAGCAGGCGAGAGCCGCGGGCGGGGAGGCGGGTAGTCCGCCCGGCGCGGCGGGTCAGGCTCCGCGGGCCGAGGCGGCTACGAAGAGAAGCGTTCGCCCTCCTGCAGACTCGCCCGACCCGGGTCAAGGTCCCGCTCGGGCCCCGACGCCCCGCCTCGAGCGGCGCGGGGGAAACTTCGCTTGCAGGCGGGGGCGCGCCCGAGCTCGGGACCGGTGGCGGGGGCCCGGGCCCGGGCCCGGGCCCGCGGCGGGGGAGGGGCGGCGGGCACTTACCACGGGTCGAACTCGTGGATGATGCTTTCGAAGCGGATGACGGCGAAGAGGCGCGAGCTGAAGCCAGCGAGCCAGGCCAGGAAGAGGATGGTGAAGGAAAGCAGCGACTGCCAGCCGGCCGGCTGCGACAGCCCCCCGGACAGCCCCGCGGGGGCCGGCTTCGGTGCCGCGCCGCCCGCCGCCTTGTGCGCGCACTGGGCCCCGGGCCCGTGGTGGCCGTGCCGGCTGTTCCCCAGGGCCATGAGGCCGCTCCACGGGGATGAGTTGAGGGACGACTTGTGCTTGCTCTCCGGGGCCGAGGGCTCCGCCATGTTGTGCCCCGGCGGCGGGTCTCGCTCCGCGCCGCCGCCGCCGCCGCCGCCGCCGCCTGGTCCGAGGGGTGCTGGGCGGGGACCCGGAGGAAGAGGAGGAGGAGGAGGAAGAAAGAGGAGGAGGAGGGAAGAGAGCCGCGCGCGCCTGCCCTTAGCGCCGCGAGGCCGGGGTACGGGGGGTGGAGGCGGCGGCGGGGAGTCTCCGCCTCAGCAGCGGCCGCGACCGCCGCTCTCTCAACTCGGATGGCCCCTGCTCCCCTCTAGCCATCCGTCTTCCCAGTGCAGTTGCGGCAGCGGCGAAAGCCGACGGGACGAGGGCGCCAGAGAAAGAGCAGGAGCAGACGGAGGCGGCACCACGGCTTGGAGCAGCAATGACATTCGCCCCACACCCGCCGCCCGCCCCGCCGTGAGGAGCAGGAGGAGGAGTCCCCCGGAGTCCGGGCGGAGCTCAGGCTACCTCTGACTCCGCCCCCGACCCAACAGGAACTGGCCCCTACGCCTGTCACAATGCGACAGGTCCGTTAGGGGGCGGGCCCAGTACCGCGGTGCCGGCCAATGGGGGCGCGAGCTGGGGCGGGGCTTGGCCCAACCGTTCTCCCCTCCCCCTCCCGGCCTAGCGCTCGTTCGCCCGGAGCGGCCTGGCAGCGCGGTTACTGCTTCATTGTCAGTTGAAAGACGTAGTTTCGCGCGCCTGTATTTGCGGCCAGGAGGGGCGCTAGGCGACTCCGCGCGTTGCTTGGAGCTGAGCCGGGCCAAGGAGGCGGGACGTGGTCGAGGACAGACGGGCGGCCTCCTTTAGAACCAGTTTAGGGAACGCCGGGAGCGCCGCGCCGACTGGCCGGGCGCCCGCGGGCGCTCCGAGGTCGTGACTTTTAACCCGCTTTGCGCGGAGCGCCCATCACGTGACCGGGCGCGCAGGCGCGCAGTCCAAGTGCCCCGCGCGTGGGTCTGGCGCGTAGGGATCTGCCGCCTGGGGCTCCCCGCTCCCGGCGCAGGGAATCAGCAGCCCGCGGCCGCGCCACGAGCAGCCCAGCGAGCCGCGCCTGGCGGCCTGTCTCCGAAGTCGCGGGCGAGGGCACGTTTGCCGGCGCTGGGAACTCTTCGGAGCCGGCAAACAAGCCCCAAGCTCGGGAACGACCCCGTGGGACAAGCGAAGTGCGACTTTCTCCGGCTTTTTTCGCTTCTTGTATTTTCCTGATTGCAAAGATAACGTTTGTTCACTGGAAATGTGGGCAAATGTAGGAAATTGTTAACAGTTGCATACATTCCATCAGACGAGTGAAACTTTCTGTGGACTTTAAGCTGTTACCCAATCCTCTCTTCATTAGGTGATAGCGAACTGCAGATCCCTGTACACGAATTTTTGCACGTCTAGTTTGTATTTTTACACCTTGCTCCCCCTTTACCCAGTCCCCTGCCCCCCAAAAGAAAGTGCTACCCGGTAGACTAAACTCAAAGCAAAATGAGTTTAAATATAAGTGGAGTAATCAACTTTATTTCAATAAAAAATTTATATATATATATAATATATGGAGACTAGAAGTGCTCTTGATATAAGCCCCAGGAAAGGCACGGAGCTTTCAGTATGATCAACACTCCGTAAATACTTGATTAACTTTTCATGTAAATTAACATTTACGTAAAATTGTCCATTTTGTTAGGTAAATAACATCTGAACTTAAAAGCGTGTATTCGCGTAATATTATAAAGGCACTCAATTATTAAGTCATTAAAAAATTTAGTAAAGAAAATGTAAACACATTTAGAAGTTGTGTTTAAATAGTAGGTCTTTTCAAAATGTTAGCTAAATGAATAAGTAGCCTTAGTTAGCGGCTGCTCTTTGAAACAACTGGACCCAGCTACGTACTCAACCTGCTAGGTGATTAACTTTTCTCTCATTTCCTTACAAAATTAAATAAATAGTCTCATTAAGGAAAGGATGAAAAGGTTTCCAGAAATAGACTTTCCCACTAATGATTTAATAGCCGACATTTATTGAACATCTAAATTTTAATGAGAATTATGATAGAATATTAACTGAGTCCTGTTGTACCAGAATTCTAGGTGACTTGCTCTATGTCAGAGCCCAAACCTTCTAGGCTAAAATGCCAGCATTTAGAGAACTTGTGCCCGTGTTCCATGAACCAAAGTTTTATCAGCCTAAAATAAATCTTATTTTGTATTTTTATTTGGATATCTCTATTTTATTGTCTTTTGTGTAGATACTGCCTATTAAGTTGTACGTTATCTTCTTTTGCTTCCTTTTTGGTTGTTTAATGGCCAGAGCCCTGGTCTGAAAAGTGACAAAGCTTGGTTCTGGTCCCACTTTTTTGCTCACTAGCCGTGTAACATTGGACAAGTCACCTGCATGGGTTACCCTTTCTACTCTTCAAGTCAATTATTAATATCAAATTAGATCGCTTATCTGGAAATATTTTGAAAATTTGTTAAGGTACATATGCAAATACAGAGTAGCCGTGAGGGTAAAAGCAGCAGGGAAAACTCCTGTTATTCTGTTTTTTTTTCCCCCATTTAACATCTTTATTGGAGTATAATTGCTTCACAATGGTGTGTTAGTTTCTGCTTTATAACAAAGTGAATCAGTTATACATATACATATATCCCCATATCTCTTCCCTCTTGCGTCTCCCTTCCTCCCACCCTCCCTATCCCACCCCTCTAGGTGGTCACAAAGCACCAAGCTGATCTCCCTGTGCTATGCGGCTGCTTCCCACTAGCTCCTATTTTACATTTGGTAGTGTACATGTGTCCATGCCACTCTCTCACTTCTTCCCAGCTTACCCTTCCCACTCCTCGCGTCCTCAAGTCTCTACATCTGCGTCTTTATTCCTGTCCTGCCCCTAGGTTCTTCAGAACCATCTTTTTCTTTAGATTCCATATATATATGCTAGCATATGGTATTTGTCTTTCTCTTTCTGACTTACTTCACTCTGTATGACAGAGTCTTAAGTCCATCCACCTCACTACAAATAACTCAATTTGGTTTCTTTTTATGGTTGAGTAATATTCCATTGTATATATGTGCCACATCTTCTTTATCCATTCATCTGTTGATGGATGCTTAGGTTGCTTCCATGTCCTGGCTATTGTAAATAGTGCTGCAATGAACATTGTGGTACATGACTCTTTTTAAATTATGGTTTTCTCAGGGTATATGCCCAGTAGTGGGATTGCTGGGTCGTATGGTAGTTCTATTTGTAGTTTTTTAAGGAACCTCCATACTGTTCTCCACAGCGGCTGTATCAATCTGCATTCCCACCAACAGTGCAAGAGGGTTCCCTTTTCTCCACACCCTCTCCAGCATTTATTGTTCATAGATTTTTTGATGATGGCCATTCTGATGGGTGTGAGGTGATATCTCATTGTAGTTTTGATTTGCATTTCTCTAATGATTAATGATGTTGAGCATTCTTTCATGTGTTTGTTTGCAATCTGTATATCTACTTTGGAGAAATGTCTATTTAGGTCTTCTGCCCATTTTTGGATTGGGTTGTTTGTATTTTTGATACTGAGCTGCATGGGCTGCTTGTAAATTTTGGAGATTAATCCTTTGTCAGTTGCTCATTTGCAAATATTTTCTCCCATTCTGAGGGTTGTCTTGTTTATGGTTTCCTTTGCTGTGCAAAAGCTTTTAAGTTTCACTAGGTCCCATTTCCTTATTTCCATTTCTCTAGAAGGTGCGTCAAAAAGGATCTTGCTGTGATGCACATATGGTCACCTTATCTTTGATAAAGGAAGCAAAAATATACAGTGGAGAAAAGACAGCCTTCACAGTCTTCAATAAGTGGTGCTGGGAAAATGGACAGCTACATGTAAAAGAATGAAATTAGAACACTCCCTAACACCATACACAAAATAAACTCAAAATGGATTAAAGACCTAAAGGTAAGGCCAGACACTATTAAACTCTTAGAGGAAAACATAGGCAGAACACTCCATGACATAAATCTTGTTATTCTTTTTTTTTTTTTTGCGGTATGTGGGCCTCTCACTGTTGTGGCTTCTCCCGTTGCGGAGCACAGGCTCCAGACGCTCAGGCTCAGCAGCCATGGTTTACGGGCCCAGCCGCTCCGCAGCATGTGGGATCTTCCCGGACCGGGGTACGAACCCGTGTCCCCCGCATTGGCAGGTGGACTCTCAACCACTGCGCCACCAGGGAAGCCCAATCCTGTTATTCTTGATCTTCACTCACTCACTCACTCGCAGATTCATTCAAGTATTCATTGAGCTCCTCCTTTGTGCCAGGCTCTATGTGGATCATGGGATGCAGGAGGGAACATGAGGGATGTGGTTCCAGCCCTAGGGAGGTGGACATTGAACCATCACATTCCTAAGTACCAAAAATGGAATGTGGCAAATACAGTGGAAGGGAGATACACAGGGGATTTGATTTTCAGAAGATGAGAATATTACCCTTAGCAAGCAGCACTAGGGCTGAGGACTGGGGGTGAGAATGAATGGACCAGGGGAAGAAGAATGGAAAGAATTTCCAGACAGAGAAGCACATGCAAAGGCCCTGCCGTGGGGCTGGGTAGGCAAGTGCAAGGAACTCAGAAAAGGGCCAGTATGGCTGCAACACAGATAGTGGAACAATGTGGGATAGGAGTTGAAGAAATGGCCAGATAGTGTGGATCATGTTAAAAGGTGTTTTTTGTTTTGTTGTAACTGCAGAGTAGTACGGAACCATGAAGGGATTTAAGCAGGATGTGGTGTGTGTGATATGGCGTGAGAGATGATCATTGTGCGGTTTGAAAAGATTACTGGTGTGCAATGTGGAAAGCACCTTGGAGAGGGGACCAGTGAGAGATCTCATCAGTCTATGAGGGCCAATATCCGAGATTTCCGAGGTTCCTTCCGTGAGGAATGCATTACTGAAGAACTACTAAGGAACCCATAGACGTAAATTGCAACACAGTTCATTCTCAGTTTCCAGCTCACCAACATAGAAAAATGGTTTCCAGTTTGTGCATGAAGCTTGGGTGTACTGTTTTGCCTCTCTGCACTTAACTTCTTGATCCTGCTAGGTGCTTATAATGTCCTCACTGAGTTCAAATCTCCGAGGGGTTAGACAGTCAAACTTAAGTGGTACAGTGTGATGAGTGGAGTGGTGAAATAACAGGAGCAAAGCAGAAATTCACCAAGACACACCAGGCAGAGAGATGCAGGGATTCCAAGCAGAAACAAGGAAGTCCTTGGAAGTCATACTCGAAATTCAGTATTAATGAAGGTGCGTTGGAAGATGAGGCTGAAAGGGAGATAAGAACCACATTATCAATGATTTGTCTGCCTGGTTAAGGAGTTGAGATATTAACCTTTAAGCAGCTGGGAGTCACTAAAGAATTTAGAACAACAATAAAACCATCGGACTTGGCTAATGGAAAAAAATGTTTGACAGCAGCGTGAAGAGTATACAGGAAAGGATGAGAGTAGAAGGGTGGGGTCCAGAGAGGAAGTGTTAGATTGGAGAGGTATCAAGGGAGCAGAATTCAAAAATTGATGGTGGAAGTCAGGGTTAGGATGAGCCTGGGGTGGGAGGTGGCGTCACACAAATGGGGAGCACAGGACAAGGCACAGGTTTGGAGGGAAGATGATCAGATCAGCTTTGGACATGTCATGTTTTAAGTCTCTTTAGGATATGCAAGAGGAGGTGTCTAACATAGAGACACATAGATAAAGAGATCCGATGCTCAAGAGGTAAACATTTTTCTGGGGATAAAGGTTGAGGACTTCTTGGCCATGGATGAAATTTTGGTGGAACCTAATTTAGAGAGAATGATAGAAGGGTTGAAGACAGAATCCTAAGGAACCCCCAAATTAAGAAGATCGAAAATGAGCCTATAAGGGAGGCGAGAAAGGAGGCAAAGAGATGGAAGAACCAGCAGAGAGGGTGATGTCCCAGCAGCTAAGTGGAGAAAGGGGCAAAAAACAAGGCTAGCAGTGGTACAGAGTGGAGAGAAGTGCAGTGTGACACTGCTGGAAAGTGTGCCGTGTTTGGCAACCAGGAGTTGGCCAGTTCCTTTCGCAAGGCCGGTGTAGGGAAGCAG
>NW_006775074.1:481719-495911 GCF_000442215.2 Lipotes vexillifer
GTAGGGAAGCAGCAAGGAGCAGAAACCAGATGGCAGCAGTGAGGGGGGATTGGAAGCAAAGGACGCAGAGGCAGGGAGTGTAAACCACCCTTTTTAGAAGTCTGGCTTAGAAAGCACACAGAGGATCAAGTCAGGTTAAGAAAACACAAAATGACTGGTCCTCAGGACCTGGCATTTCCTCTGTGGTCAAGAAAGACCTAAGTGATGATTCTGTGTCTCGGGAGTGGCACAGGTCTTAGAGGAGTTTTCATCCTTCCTAGAGGAACAGAAATGGCATGACACACATTCTTGTACTAAACACACCACAGGAGGAGGTGGTCAGAGCCTGGCATTTAATTGGCATCTATAAATATTTGGTGACTGAGGGACTTCACTCTTACATCATCCCCTTCTGATAAGCATCAGTCAGAGTACCTGTCTGGTGACCTGCAGCCCCAGAGGGGAGAGGGAAGCAGAGAGAGAGAAATGTGGGAGAAAAGTGATGAGGTTGTGAGCTCCTAGCTGGGCTGCCTAGAAGCAGTGTTACGTGGTGGTTTAGAGCACAGGCTCTGGAGACATCTTGCCAAAGATCAAATCCCAACTCGACTTCTGAGTCACGTGGCCTATAGCAAGTTTCTTCACCCTTCTGTGCCTTGGTCTCCTCATCTGTAAAGCATGGATAAGGATTGCACCTTCCTTTTAGGGTCCTAGTGAGGAATAAAGGAAACAATCCAGGAGAACTTGGACCAACACCTAGCACAAAGGAAGCGTGAAATCCATGTTGGTTTTTTGACACTATTACCGGGACTACTTCTGTATCTAGAACAATGACAGATGGGCTGTGAGACTTACCTCTGTGGATCTTCTTAAAATAATCCCCCATGACCTGAGCCCATCTCAACACTTCTCTGTTTCTTTAAACTAGGAAGTACCTGCCTCAAATCAACCACCACCTAGGAATGCTGTTTCACTGAAATACCTGCTAGATAAACTAGTGGGGAGCTAAGGTGGCAAGAAAACCTCAGAGGGCAGGTGTGGTAGGCAGCTTCTAGTGATCCTTGATTCCTGGTGTTCATACCCTGTGAACCTCCTCCATCGGGTGTGGGCTGGATGGAGTGACTACTTCTAAGCAACAGAATATAGCAAAAGTGATGGGCTGTTGCTTCCAAAGTTAGGTTATTAAAAACTAGTCTCTTCTTCTCCTACCCCCCTTCTTCCCCCTCTCCCCCACCTTTTCTCCCCCTTCTTTCCCCTCTCAGGAAAGCAAACAATAGTACTGTGAGTAGCCCCGTAAAGGGGCCCCACGTAACATGGAACTATTGTCTCTGGCCAGCAGCCTGCAAGTACCTAAAGCTGCGAACAGCCACAAGAGTTTGCTTAGCAGCAGATACTTCCACAGCCCAGCCTTGAGATGGATGTACCCCCAGATGACACCTTGACTGCAGCCTAATGAGATACCCTGAGCCAGAAGACTCAGCCAAGCTGCACCCAGATTCCTGGCCCACAGGAACTGTGAGAAAATACACGTGTATTATTTTAAGCCTTGTGTAATTTGTTACACAGCTATGGATAACTAATACAGGGGAATGATAAGGTTATCAGCAATCTTTTGCATAATTTTCCTAAGAATGTACCTAAATAACCTGCAAAGCTGAAAAGAAACAACCCTACTGTCACCACTTAATCACCCAAAGAATATTCTAAGGCACACTCATCCCATAAGATACTTTGGGAGAAAAAAAAAGTTTTCCCGGTCAAAAAAACCAACATGCTTTATTTCCTCCTTGGAAATTTATGATAAACATTGCCATACTCAATGCTCTGGAAAGTTTTGCAGTAACTCAATTTTACCTCCGCACTGCCCAAGCCTGTTTGACCTGTTTCCTCATAACACCTTTTAACAGGCTATGAAACATCCAGTCCTCAGACATAGTTTGGAAAACACTGCATGAGATTAAAGCTGACACTTCAACCTCAGCTCTAGAACTACAAGCACCTTTCATATGGAAGAGCCCTGGACGGGCAGCTGAGAGTTGCATTCTGGGTCAGGTCTTACCAGTAAGTCAAGTGACCTTAGGCAGGGTTGCCAGTAAGTCAAGTGACCTTAGGCAGGTCACTGAAGTTGCCCACAGGCACCTGTCAAATAACTAGAGCATCAGCCTCTTTAACTCACCACAGCCCTGCAGGGTTGGTTTTCATTCTCTTGACTGCTGTCTCACTGTCATAAGATAGCTGCTGAAGCTCCAGACATCACATCAGCATTTGAGGCAGAATGTCAGGGGAACAGGAAGTGTCAATCACGTATGTCTCCCTTTTTTAGGGAAACAAAAATTTCCCAGAAATTACCTTAACTTACCTTCTCTTAGGTCATTGGCAAGAACCCACTACCACCCCACCCCCTCACCCCGTGATCACATTGAGTTTCTATCGCCCCAGGGCTCCAGCGTCACTTCTTCAGGCATGTCTGGCTGTGCTGATAGCTCAAACAAAAATCCTGAAATTGGGTTTCAGTGGGTCTGATTGGCATGACTTGGATCAAGTGTCAATTCCTGACCAAATACCTTGGCTAAGAGGATGAGAAACACTCACTGATATAAACCAATGAGGTGAGGTGGCTGTGTTCCAATAAAACTTGATTTATCAAAACAGGTGTCAGGTCAGATTTGGTCTGCAGGTTGTAGTTTGTCAACTCCTGAACTAGAGTATTCCTTATCCCTGAAATGATGCAAACTGGAGAGCTTGATTTATTATTATTATTATTAATATTATTATTACTACTACTACTACTATTACTGAATGCTTTACAGAGGTAATACAGTTATGTGAAGACTCTGCCTCCCTCCCTTTGTCCTGAAGCCAAATTCCTTCCCTTTTCTCCCTATAGGTAATCATTTTTATTATTTCCTTTTGTATCCTTTCAACATTTTTTATGAAAAGGCAAGCACATATGAACATGTTTTCTTATTTTTCCATTCTTTTTACATGCTCTACACACTTCTCTCTGTCTCGATTATTTTTTCTAAATATTTATCTTCAAGATCTTTCCACATCAGCTCATAGAGAAAATTTTTATTCCTTTTTATGGCTGCCTGATATTCCATAGGATGGAAGTATCATATTAATTTAATCAATAACCCATTGGTGGGTGTTAGAGCTGTTTCCAATCTTGTGCTACTACAAACAAAGATACAATGAATAGACTTATAAGGAAGCAATTTTTCCCAAGTGCAAGTGTGTGGGTTGGAGAAATTACCATACATGAAATTTGGTATGAGTATAGTTGTAATTTCAATAGACAAATTGTCCTTATATGGGCTTTTATCTATTGCCTTACCACAGTGTGTGAGAGACCCATTTCACAGGGCTCACCAACAATGTACGTTAAGAAACGGTTGGTTTTTTGCCAACAAGTGAGATGCAAACTCATAGTTTTAATTTGCATTTCCCTTATGAGTAAGGCTGAGGGTGCTTGATTTTATATTTAAGGCAATCTTTTCACATCCTCAATGAGGCAGAATTGCCATCACTGATTGTGTATCTTTAAGCATACTTATTGGGGTAGTAGCTCCAATATTATGGAGACCATTAACATGTATAGTTTTATTGCTGGTTGCTCAGAAAACGAGGCCATCTACAGTGAATTCATGTAAATCTGTTCCTAAACCACTACCACCCCCCAAACTCTACTACTGTTCAATTTAGCATATTCTCTAGAATATCTATTCTACATCATGTACTTCATGAAAGTACCCCTGAGGTAATGACGGGATTTTTTACGGTGCATTAAGAAATTCAGATCGAATTTTTCTAAAGAACATGTAACTGTTTGCAAATGCCTCCCCTGAAAGAAAGATGGTTGTTTCATTTTGTTTTAATGTCAGGAAGTTTTGTGCCTTCCTGATATGTAGCTAACTGTCCACCTCTTCCTGAGAGTCTTATAGGAGCAGACGAGTAAATAGTTTACTTTAGTAAAAAATATGTTCTTTTAATGTATTTCAGGTAAAATCACAGTGATCTGATCACCAATCCTTATATACTGGGGATTTTTTTTTTACATATTGTAAAATGATCACAGAATCAATAACTGCTTTATATTTGTAAGACAATGTATTATATTCTTATATAAAGTAAGTCAGAGTGATGTTCAAAGAATTTTATAAAATATGAAGATGCTGTTATTTCACCCTACAGGTGTCCAGAAAACAGGAAAAATTGACATAAGGACTTTTTCTTGCTTAACCAGAGAATTTAATATATATTGAGCTTCAGAGTTCATGTATTCATTTTTTTTAATCTCCCCACTTCTTTCTATTGTAAATTGTTCATATCTCAAACATTTAATTTTAAAATTAGGTACAATAAATATTATGCTGAAGAAATGTCTTCCACTTAATAACTACACAAAACAAACTCATTTACCAAGGAGTTAGAGATTTTGTTGGTTATTAAATTAGTGACATAATGAAGAATGGAAGGCACATTAGCTAGAAGTTATAAAATTGAAAACTACATTATAATTTGTATAATAAAAACAAAATTAAAAGGAGCTGAAGGGATATATTAATTGTAAAAATATTCTGAACATCTAAAGCATTATAAATGCATTTACGATTGGGATGTTCATTTCATTTCTGATAACGTGGGTTTCTTAGGCTCTTTCAAGTTTTCAAAGAACAGAGATGTATTTGGGTTCCGGGTAATGGAACTTATTGAAAGGATGCACAGAGGGGTAAAAGAGAGAGAGGAAGATTTCTCTGCAGATGCACAGCCAGACTGAAGAGAAAACAATAAGTTATTTTGGAATGCACAGCAATTCTAGTGTCTCAACAGAACTCTGCTAGGCCAGTCGTATGACCTGTCATCTTCCTTGCACCATGTCCATATGCTGACCCCACTGTTCTGTCTTGGTTTCCATTGTGACTGCCTTTCCTGTCTTTACCCTCTAACACACTCACTATTCTTGTTCTCAAAGACACTTACTCATGCTTCCTTATGGCTCCTATTGCTCTGGGGCTTACTGCCCTCTCTTGAACATCTTTCCTTTTTTATTTTTGAATTGTATTTTATTTATTCTTTTATACAGCAGGTTCTTATCAGTTATCCATTTTATACGTATTAGTGTATATATGTCAATCCCAATCTCCCAATTTGTCACAGCACCACCACCACCATGCCCGCCGCTTTCCCCCCCTTGGCATCCATATGTTCGTTCTCTACATCTGTGTCTCAATTTCTGCCCTGAAAACTGGTTCATTTGTACCATTTTTCTAGGTTCCACATATATGTGTTAACATATGATATTTGTTTTTCTCTTTCTGACTTACTTCACTCTGTATGACAGTCTCTAGATTGATCCATGTCTCTACAAATGACCCAATTTCGTTCCTTTGTATGGCTGAGTAATATTCCACTGTATATATGTACCACATCTTCTTTATCCATTTGTCTGTCGATGGGCATTTAGATTGCTTCCATGACCTGGCTGTTGTAAATAGTGCTGCAATGAAAATTGGGGTGCATGTGTCTTTTTGAATTACCGTTTTCTCTGGGTATATGCCCAGTAGTGAGATTGCTGGGGCATATGGTAATTCTATTTTTAGTTTTTTAAGGAACCTCCATACTGTTCTCCATAGTGGCTGTACCATTTTACATTCCCACCAACAGTGCAAGAGGGTTCCCTTTTCTCCACACCCTCTCCAGCATTTGTTGTTTTCTGATGATGCCCATTCTAACTGGTGTGAGGTGATACCTCATTGCACTTTTGATTTGCGTTTCTATAACAATTAGTGATGTTGAGCAGCTTTTCATGTGCTTCTTGGCCATCTGTATGTCTTCTTTGGAGAAATGTCTATTTAGGTCTTCTGCCCATTTTTGGATTGGGTTGTCTGTTTTTTTAATATTGAGCTGCTGAGCTGTTTACATATTTTCGAGATTAATACTTTGTCTATTGATTCGTTTGCAAATATTTTCTCCCATTCTGAGGGTTGTCTTTTCGTCTTGTTTGTAGTTTCCTTTGTTTTGCAAAAGCTTTTAAGTTTCATTAGGTCCCATTGGTTTATTTTTGTTTTTATTTCCATTACCCTAGGAGGTGGATCAAGAAAGATCTTGCTGTGATTTATGTCAACATATTCCTATGTTTTATGTCAAACATATTCCTATGTTTTCCTCTAAGAGTTTTATAGTGTCCGGTCTTACATTTAGGTCTCGAATCCACTTTGAGTTTATTTTTGTGTATGGTGTTAGGGAGTATTCTAATTGCATTCTTTTACATGTAGCTGTCCAGTTTTCCAGCACCACTTATTGAAGTAACTGTCTTTTCTCCATTGTATATCCTTGCCTCCTTTGTCATAGATTAGCTGACCATAGGTGTGTAGGTTTATCTCTGGGCTTTCTACCCTGTTCCATTGATCTATATCTCTGTTTCTGTGTCAGTACAACATTGTCTTGATTACTGTAGCTTTGTAGTATAGTCTGAAGTCAGGGAGTCTGATTCCTCCAGCTCTGTTTCTTTCCCTCAAGACTGCTTTGGCTATTTGGGGTCTTTTGTGTCTCCATACAAATTTTAAGATTTTTTGTTCTACTTCTGTAAAAAATGCCATTGGTAATTTGATAGGGATTGCATTGAATCTGTAGACTGCTTTGGGTAGTATAGTCATTTTCACAATATTGATTCTTCCAATCCAAGAACATGGTATATCTCTCCATCTGTTGGTATCATCTTTAATTTCTTCCATCAGTGTCTTATAGTTTTCTGCATACAGGTCTTTTGTCTCCCTAGCTAGGTTTATTCCTAGGTATTTTATTCTTTTTGTTGCAATGGTAAATGGGAGTGTTTCCTTAATTTCTCTTTCAGATTTTTCATCATTAGTGTATAGGAATGCAAGAGATTTCTGTGCATTAATTTTGTATCCTGCAACTTTACCAGATTCATTGATTAGCTCTAGTAGTTTTCTGGTAGCATCTTTAGGATTCTCTATGTATAGTATCATGTCATCTGCAAACAGTGACAGTTTTACTTCTTCTTTTCCGATTTGTATTCCTTTTATTTCTTTTTCTTCTCTGATTGCTGTGGCTAAAACTTCCAAAACTATGTTGAATAATAGTGGTGAGAGTGGGCAACCTTGTCTTGTTCCTGATCTTAGTGGAAATGGTTTCAGTTTTTCACCATTGAGGACGATGTTGGCTGTGGGTTTGTCATATATGGCCTTTATTATGTTGAGGTAGGTTCCCTCTATGCCCACTTTCTGGAGAGTCTTTATCATAAATCGGTGTTGAATTTTGTCAAAAGCTTTTTCTGCATCTATTGAGATGATCATATGGGTTTTATTCTTCAGTTTGGTAATATGGCATATCACATTGATTGATTTGCATGTATTGAAGAATCTTTGAATCCCTGGGATAACTCCCACTTGATCATGGTGTATGATCCTTTTAATGTGTTGTTGGATTCTGTTTGCTAGTATTTTGTTGAGAAGTTTTGCATCTATATTCATCAGTGATATTGGTCTGTAATTTTCTTTTTTTGTAGTATCTTTGTCTGGTTTTGGTATCAGGATGACAGTGGCCTCATAGAATGAGTTTGGGAGTGTTCCTTCCTGTGCAATTTTTTGGAAGAGTTTGAGAAGAATGGGTGTTAGCTCTTCTCTAAATGTTTGATAGAATACACCTGTGAAGCCATCTGGTGCTGGACTTTTGTTTGTTGGAAGATTTTAAATCACAGTTTCAATTTCATTACTTGTGATTGGTCTGTTCATATTTTCTATTTCTTCCTGGTTCAGTCTCAGAAGGTTGTGCATTTCTAAGAATTTGTCCATTTCTTCCAGTTTGTCCCTTTTATTGGCATAGAGTTGCTTGTAGTAGTCTCTTAGGATGTTTTGTATTCCTGCAGTGTCTGTTGTAACTTCTCCTTTATCATTTCTAATTTTACTGATTTGAGTCCTCTCACTCTTTTTCTTGATGAGTCTGGCTAAGGGTTTATCAATTTTGTTTATCTTCTCAAAGAACCAGCTTTTAGTTTTATTGATCTTTGCTATTGTTTTCTTTGTTTCTATTTCATTTATTTTGCTCTGATCCTTATGATTTCTTTCCTTCTGCTAATTTTGGGTTTTGTTTGTTCTTCTCTCTCTAGTTCCTTTAGATGTAAGGTTAGATTGTTTGAGATTTTTCTTTTTTCTTGAGGTAGGCTTATATTGCTATATACTTCCCTCTTAGAACCGCTTTTGCTGCATCCCATATGTTTTGGATCGTCGTGTTTTGATTGTCATTTGTCTCCAGGTATTTTCTGATTTCCTCTTTGATTTCTTCAGTAATCTCTTGGTTATTTAGTAACGTATTGTTTAGCCTCCATGTGTTTGTGTTTTTTCCGTTTTTCTCCATGTAATTGATTTCTAATCTCATAGCATTGTGATCAGAAAAGATGCTTGATATGATTTCAATTTTCTTAAATTTACTGAGGCTTGATTTGTGACCCAAGATGTGATGTATCCTGGAGAATGTTCCATGCGCACTTGAGAAGAAAGTGTAATCTGCTATTTTTGGGTGGAATGTCCTATGGAATGTCAATTAAATCTATCTGGTCTATTGTGTCATTTAAAGCTTGTGTTTCCTTAGTGATTTTCTGTTTGCATGATCTGTCCATTGGTGTAACTGAGGTGTTGAAGTCCCCCACTATTATTGTGTTGCTGTTGATTTCCTCTTTTATAGCTGTTAGCATTTGCCTTATGTATTGAGGTGCTTCTATGTTGGGTGCATATATATTTATAATTGTTATATCTTCTTCTTGGATTGATCCCTTGATCATTATGTAGTGTCCTTCCTTGTCTCTTGTAACATTCTTTATTTTATCTGATATGAGTATTGTTACTCCAGCTTTCTTTCGATTTCCATTTGCATGGAATATCTTTTTCCATCCCCTCACTTTCAGTCTGTATGTGTCCCTAGGTCTGAAGTGGGTCTCTTGTAGACAGCATATATATGGGTATTGTTTTTGTATCCATTCAGTGAGCCTGTGTCTTTTGGTTGGAGCATTTAGTCCATTCACGTTTAAGGTAATTATCGATATGTATGTTCCTATTACCATTTTCTTAATTGTTTCTGGTTTGTTTTTGTAGGTCCTTTTCTTCTCTTGTGTTTCCCACTTAGAGAAGTTCCTTTAGCGTTTGTTGTAGAGCTGGTTTGGTGGTGTTGAAGTCTCTTAGCTTTAGCTTGTCTGTAAAGTTTTTGATTTCTCCATCGAATCTATGAGATCCTTGTTGGGTAGAGTAATCTTGGTTGTTGGTTCTTCTCTTTCATCACTTTAAATATATTGTGGTACTCCCTCTGGCTTGTAGAGTTTCTGCTGTTAACCTTATGGGAGTTCCCTTGTATGTTGTCATTTTTCCCTTGTTACTTTTAATAATTTTTCTTTGTCTTTAATTTTTATCCATTTGATTACTATGTGTCTTGGCATGTTTCTCCCTGGGTTTATCCTGCCTGGGACTCTCTGCACTTCCTGGACTTGGGTGGCTATTTCCTTTCCCATGTTAGGGAAGTTTTCGACTATAATGTCTTCAAATATTTTCTCAGCTCCTTTCTCTCTCTCTTCTCCTTCTGGGACCCCTATAATGCGACTGTTGTTACGTTTAATGTTGTCCCAGAGGTCTCTTAGGCTGTCTTCATTTCTTTTCATTCTTTATTCTTTATTCTGTTCCGCAGCAGTGAATTCCACCATTCTGTCTTCCAGGTCACTTATCCCTTCTTCTGCCTCAGTTATTCTGCTATTGATTCCTTCTAGTGTATTTTTCCTTTCAGTTATTGTATTGTTCATCTCTGTTTGTTTGTTCTTTAATTCTTCTAGGTCTTTGTTAAACATTTCTTGCATCTTCTCAATCTTTGCCTCCATTCTTTTTCCAAGGTCCTGGATCATCTTCACTATCATTATTCTGAATTGTTTTTCTGGAAGGTTGCCTATATCCACTTCATTTAGTTGTTTTTCTGGGGTTTTATCTTATTCCTTCATCTGGTACATAGCCCTCTGCCCTTTCATCTTGTGTATCTTTCTGTGAATGTGTTTTTTGTTCCACAGGTTGCAGGATTGTAGTTCTTCTTGCTTCTGCTGTCTGCCCTCTGGTGGATGAGGCTATCTAAGAGGCTTCAGCAAGTTTCCTGAGGGAGGGACTGGTGGTGGGTAGAGCTGGCTGTTGCTCTGGTGACCAGAACTCAGTAAAAATTTAATCCTCTTGTCTGCTGATGGGTGGGGCTGGGTTCCCTCCCTGTTGGTTGTTTGACTGAGGTGACCCAACACTGGAGCCTACCCAGGCTCTTTGGTGGGGCTAATGGCGGACTCTGGGAGGGCTCACACCAAGGAGTACTTCCCAGAATTTCTGCTGTCAGTGTCCCTGTCCTCACTGTGAGACATAGCCACCCCCCACCTCTGCGGGAGACCCTCCAACACTAGCAGGTAGGTCTGGTTCAGTCTCCTATGGGGTCACTGCTCCTTCTCCTGGGTCCCGATGTGTGTACTACTTTGTGTGTGCCCTACAAGAGTGGAGTCTGTCTTTCCCCCAGTCCTGTTGAAGTCCTGCAATCAAATCCTGCTAGCCTTCAAAGTCTGATATCCTAGGAATTCCTCCTCTCATTGCCGGACCCCCTGGTTGGGAAGCCTGAGGTGGGACTCATAACCTTCACTCCAGTGGGTGGACTTCCATGGTATAAGTGTTCTCCAGTTTGTGAGTCACCCATCCAGCAGTTATGGGATTTGTTTTTATTGTGATTGCGCCCCCTTGTACTGTCTCATTGTGGCTTCTCCTTTGTCTTTGGATGTGGGGTATCTTTTTTGGTGAATTCCAGTGTCTTCCTGTCGAAGATTGTTCAGCAGTTAGTTTTGATTCTGGTGCTCTTGCAAGAGGGAGTGAGAGCACGTCCTTCTACTCTGTCATCTTGAAACAATCTCTTGGACATCTTTCTGCTTCTCATAAAATCTTCGTACATGAATTTTAGATCCGTTTCCCGGGAAGAAGTCCGTGAGATGGGCTTGTGTGTGATTTACTAAGGAAGTGCCCTCAGGAGAAATTGGCAAGGGAGGGAAAGGTCAAGGAAAGGGAAGAAGCCCAGCAAGGACACAGCTAGAAAAAAAAAGACCTGAGTGCAAAGGCAGCAGCCAAGCTAAGCTGCAAAGCTAAAGGTGAAGGATTGGTAGAAGAACGTCATCAAGAGACTGACGGTCAGCAATTGTGTCCCAGACACAGTGCGAGTGTGTGTTTGGTGAAATGCTGACCAGTTCAGCACTTTGGTATACTTGGGCCATGTGGTATGGCCAGGAATGCTGTCCTTGATGTAGGATAATCTGAGCATATCCATGGAGTTTTGAAGTATCGCTTTTGACCCAAGTGAGAATGCAGGAATGAGATGGGACTGAAGTGCTGTCATATCCAACTTGTAATGCAGACCTTGCTTGTCAGGACTTGGAACGAGACTTCCTGTGTTTGTATCCTGGCTCCTTTTACATGCTGTGTGCCCTCGAGTGAATTACTCAACCTCTCTGTGTATCAGTTTTGTCCATCTGTTAAAGAGAATAATAATGATATTAATAATAGGATCTACATAAGAGGGTTGTCAAGATTAAATGAGTTCATTGAAGTAAAGCATGAGGACCGTACTTAATATGGTGAGCGCTCAATAAATCTTGTCATTATTATTACCAAACCACTTTGCTTTTCACTGAGAAAAACTGTTTCCCAGCTGCAACATCTAACTTCAGCCAGAAATTTTGGACACATGTGCACTGGGTCACAAAGGCAAACCACATGAGAGGGAATAACAATGCAAACCTCAAACCACTCTTGGAAAAACAACTCAAAGGTCATGTTCAGTTGAAAGTGGTCGGGCAGTGTGGTCTTTAGTGGCAAGAGCGAAGGCGTGTGCGTGCAAAGTACAAAATGTCAGGCAGCGAGACGTTTGAGAAACCACACATGAAATTAAATCTTGAGAGTCCCTCCTCATGTATCCTGTACATAATATAATGTGTTTAGACAGGGTCTTGGGTTTTTTTTTAATTCATTGAACTATAGTGCATTTACAACATTGTGTTAATTTCTGCTGTACAGCAAAGTTGACTCAGTTATACATATACATTCTTTTTCATATTCTTTTCCATTATGGTTTATCACAGGATATTGAATATAGTTCCCTGTGCTATACAGTAGGACTTTGCTGTTTATCCATTCTATATATCATAGTTTGCATCTGTTCATCCCAAACTCCCAATCCATCCCTCTCCCACCCCAACTCCTTGGCAATCGCAAGTCTGTCTTCTATGTTTTTGAGTCTGTTTCTGTTTCATACAGAAGTTCATTTGTATCATATTTTAGATTCCACATATAAATGATATCATATGGTATTTGTCTTTCTCTTTCTGACTTACTTCACTTAGTATGGTAATCTCTAGCTCCATCCATGTTGCTGCAAATGGCATTATTTCATTCTTTTTTATGGCTGAGTAGTATTCCATTGTCTATATGTACCACATTTCTTTATCCATTCATCTGTCAATGGACATTTGGGTTGTTTCCATGTCTTGGCTATTTTTAATAGTGCTAATAGTGCTGCTATGCACATAGGGATGCATGTATCTTTTTGAATTATAGTTTTAGACAGTCTTGTATATTCATGAATCAAGAGTTAAAACTAGACTAAAACTACAGATTTTACTTAACTGACTCTCATCTCACACACACACAAATGAAATGTATTCGATCTCTCCTTGGCTACTGAGACTGGAGAACAGTCTAGAAAACCCCAGTACTTCTTGAACTTTTATTCCTTCTTTTCTAGACCGTCTCTGTGGGGCATGTGATTTCTCAGTGACTCTGTGAAGGATTCACAAGCATGATTACATCTTCACTTTCTCTGCAGGGATGTGAGACTGAAAACAAGCTACCAGGAGTTTGCCCACCCTGCCAGGGCAAACTTCTCCCACCTGCCAGCATCTCCTGGATGCACTCGACTCCCTTTCATTTCAACACTGAGAACCCAAACATTTGTGAGAATAAAATCTTATTTAGGTATACCAACAAAACTGGAGCATTAACTTTAAAACTAAATTCACTTCTGCTTGAATTCACGTTTTTTTTCTCTCTACATCAATAGTACTCATTAAGTGTCTGCAAGCTTACTATGTCACAGAGATAAGAAAAACACTCAAGAGTCTGAGTACACTTCAAAATTTACTCCAAAAAAGTAAGTAATTTTGAAAGAAGACATTCAAGTCTCCTTCTCTGTACATTATTTAACAAAAATCATGAACGGTTAATGGTAACTTCTGTGAGTATAATGAGAGCTTAATTTAGTTCTCTCCTATTTTCCCCTATTCATCTTTGTGCTCTTTAAATAAAAGAGATTTATTTTATTTTACTTATTATATTTTATTTATTTTACTCTACACATAATTATGGTTTTGTGCCCTGTATTAGTAGTAGGGAATGCCTTGTTCCATCTCTACTTCAAAAGAAGGTTTTATAATTTTAGAGAAATAAATAAGCATCTTAAAGGCAGAGCATGTGAGCACAGATTATAAAGTAGACACTGACCCAATACTGTTGATATTAAAATGTAGGCAGAAATTCATAATGCTCAGGGTAAGTAGCAAGAAACAGCCCTGAGAAGTCTCAATAAGTTTAAGAGGTTTTTAACTCTGCAGACCAGGATAAATGTAAGGAATATATTCAATGAATATTTATGCTCCTCTCTACCAGGTACAGGGCATTTCCACCAAGTCAATGGCACATTTATTTTATTTTATTTTTTATTTTTTTTGCGGTACACGGGTCTCTCACTGTTGTGGCCTCTCCTGTTGCGGAGCACAGGCTCCGGACGCGCAGGCTCAGCGGCCATGGCTCACGGGCCCAGCCGCTCCGCAGCATGTGGGATCTTCCCGGACCGGGGCACGAAGCCGTGTCCTCTGCATCGGCAGGCGGACTCTCAACCACTGCACCACCAGGGAAGCCCCAATGGCACATTTATTATTCTAGTTTTCTTTGGGTTCGGGTTGAACTATTCATTTTCCAAACAATAGCCTATAAGAATGAACTCTATTCTCTCTTTCTTTCTTCTGTTTTTTAATAACTGTTTCTGGTTCTCCACATCAATTTCCTTTGCCATGTTGTGTACCTGATCTATATCTATCTATCTATATATCCATATATATATATATATATATATATATTTTTTTTTTTTTT
>NW_006775074.1:495921-503421 GCF_000442215.2 Lipotes vexillifer
ACACGGGCCTCTCACTGCTGTGGCCTCTCCCACTGCAGAGCATGGGCTCCAGACGCGCAGGCCCAGTGGCCATGGCTCACGGGCCCAGCTGCTCCACGGCATGCGGGATCCTCCCGGACTGGGGCACGAACCCGTGTCCCCTGAGTCGGCAGGCGGACCCTCAACCACTGCGCCACCAGGGAAGCCCTCTGATCTATATTTTAAAAAGTGACTTCCTCTCCGAAAAAATACTAATTTGAAAGGATACATGCATCCCCATGTTCATAGCAGCACCATTTACAATAGCCAAGATATACGGAAGCAACCTAAGTGTCCATCAACAGATGAATGGATAAAGAAGATGTGGTACATATATACAATGGAATATTGGCCTTAAAAAAGAATGAAATTTTGCCATTTGCAGCAACATGGATGGAATTGGAGGGCATTATGCTTAGTGAATTAAGTAAAACAAATACTGTATGATAACACTTGTATGTGGAATCTAAAAAATACAAGAAACTAGTGAATATAATAAAACAGAAGCAGACTCATAGATTTAGAGAATGCACTAGTGGTTACCAGTGGGAAGGGGGAGAGGCAATATAGGGGTGAGGGAGTGGGAGGTACAAACTATTGGGTATAAGACAGGCTCACAGATATATTGTACAACACAGAGAATGTAGCCAATATTTTGTAATAACTGTAAATGGAAAGTAACCTTTAAAAATTGTATACAAAATTTTAAAAATTTTTAAATGATTTTCTCTGAAGTTATAAAGCCTGCTTGAGGTCAAGAAGGCACAACACCTTGGGCACATTTTACCCTGGGCTGAGATGCCATTGTACAGATTTAAGTAGAGGGATGAATTCTGGGTGGAGTCTGAGCACCACACACCTACAATTTTGAAGGAGTGGGGGTGGGTTTTGTGTTTAAAATACAGTAACACACTGGGCCCCATTGTTTCTCTTACCCTAGTAGCTCCTGTTCAACCTTTCTTAGAAATTCCAAACCATGTGAGGAAGAGATGTGAAGGGAGAGAAAAGAGGAATGGAAGGGAAAGAAAGAAGTGATGTAGTTATGGGAGCAGCTGTTGGAGAGACAGAAGAGAAACTTCTAGGGAGAAGGGAACATGGAGTTGGGGGGGAAGATCTCATATAAATGCTGTTTTCAAATAATCATAGTAACTAAGAATAAAACCACAGCTAACTCTACCTGTGAGATGTCAAATGACTGAAAATAAGAAATTTGTGTGCCAACGGAAGCAAGGCAGCCCAGGTGCTGACACAGCAGACAAGCTTGGGCAGCCAGGGAAGCTGGGCATCGGACAGGGAACCATAGTGTCACATCATCCATGGCTTTCTTTTCCACCTTGATCAATATTGTGTTATTTTTCCACTATTGCTAATGGATAGAATCAAAGCTTATTTTTCACAAGAGGTGATTAATGTACTTTAAAATTTATTTGTATTTATTTTAACTGAAGTCTAGTTGATTGACAATGTCATGTTAGTTTCAGGTGTACAGCCAAGTGATTCAGTTATACGCACACACAAACACACACACACACATCTCTATTCTTCAGATTCTTTTCCCTTATTGGTTATTACAAAATATTGAGTACAGTTCCCTATGTATTTGTAATTATTTATTTATTTATTTATTTATTTATTTTTTGCGGTACGCGGGCCTCTCACTGTTGTGGCCTCTCCCGTTGTGGAGCACAGACTCCGGAAGCGCAGGCTCAGCGGCCATGGCTCATGGGCCCAGCCTTATTTTTTGCGGTACGCGGGCCTCTCACTGTTGTGGCCTCTCCCGTTGTGGAGCACAGACTCCGGAAGCGCAGGCTCAGCGGCCATGGCTCATGGGCCCAGCCACTCCACGGCATGTGGGATCTTCCCGCACTGGGGCACGAACCCGTGTCCCCTGCATCAGCAGGCGGACTCTCAACCACTGTGCCACCAGGGAAGCCCTGTATTTATTTTTTAATTTTTTATTTGGAGATTCCAGAAGTGTACCACAACAGAGTTCTCATATGCTCTTTACTCAGCTTCCCCTGATACTAGCATCTTACATAATCATAGTACAATGATTAAATGAGTTCATTTGTACCATTTTTTAAGATTCTACATATAAGCGATATCATATATTTGTTTTTCTCCATCTGACTTGCTTCACTCAGTATGACAATACCTAGGTCCATCCATGTTGCTGCAAATGACATTATTTCGTTCTTTTTTATGGCTGACTAATATTCCATTGTATGTATGTACCTACTGTATAGCACAGGGAACTCTTCTCAGTACTCTGGAATGACCTATATGAGAAGAGAATTTTAAAAAAGAATGGATATATGTATATGTATAACTGATTCACTTTGCTGTACAGCAGAAACTAGCACAATATTTAAAATCAACTATACTTCAATAAAAATTTAGAAAAAATAAAAATAAAAAACAAAGGAATGAATGTTGGTACCTGATTATCACTAACTAGAGACTTTCTTTGGATTTCACCAGTTTTTCTATTAATGTCCTGCTAAGCCTGTGAGAGCCCTGGGTCACAGTGATCAGCTCAGGGATTGGCCTGTGACCCGATCAGAGCCACCAAGATGCTCAGATGCATCTTTGGGCTTTTGAGGAAGAGGAAGGTGTAGTATCCTATGGGGCTTTACCTCACAGGATATAAGCCTGGCACTGTGGTAAGCATTCTGCTATGTGTGTTAATTAATATTAGGTTTTGCTAAGAGGCAGAAATCTCACATTTGCAATAATCTAAACAAGATAGAGATGTATTTTTTTTCTTACATGAATGAAGTCTGAGGTAAGCAATTCAGGGTGGCTCGAGGTCAGCAGGGAGTGGTTTCTTTCTTGCACTGTCATCCTTGATAACATGGATGGTCCCAGATGGATGCTTGAGCTTCTAGGCTGCAGGGAGGAGGAAAGGGTGAAGAGGGAGCCTTCAAAGACACTTGCTGGAAATTGCCCATGACGCTTCGTCTGCTTGTATCCCATTGGCCACGCTACTATGCATCACCGCAATAGAGGTGTGGAAAATGTGGTCTTTACCTCAGGAGACTGTGTGCCCAGCCACAGGTGAGAGGTTTTATGATAAAGGAAGTAAAGGGAAAATAGCTGTGGGTGAACAATGAGCTTTTTCTGCTGCTCTCTCCACCAACCAAGAGCCTGACTGAGAATAGAGCCTGTCCTGAAGGAGCAAAGTTGAAAGATGAAAATAGATCAATCTTACCCCAGTGGTATCTTTGAACCTCTGAATCAAACTGCACCTGAAGACAGACCACCCCTGCTACTTAAGCTAATAACTCCTTCCCTCCCCTCCCTCCCCGCTTCCTTCCTCCCTTCCTTCCTTCCTTCTCATTCTTTTTTTTTTTTTTTTTTTAACTCTGAAAAAATCTCGATGGGTACAGAAAGGAGGATTCTCCCAAAGAGCATTTAAAGTCGTTTTTATTTCTTTGTCCTCTCAAGCTCTCCATTCCCCTCACAGTTGCTCAGAAAGACAACTGAATTTTCCCTTATATCTCCTAAGGGCCAAATTATGCGTCTCCATGCTCTATTTCCTTTCAGCCTAAAGGAGAAGGAACTGCTGGTGTTTCCTAGAACTTGCCTTTTCGGATTTGATTAAAAATTTTAAAATATGTTGGCTTGTAAATCTCTACTAAGACTTGTAAACCGGAATTCTCAGCTCGACCTATTCTAGGTATATTTACGTATATTTAGCAAATGCTTCTTGGAATTCTTACCCTATTCAGTAAATACTCCTCTGTCCAATAGCTTGGCTACATACCACCTCCTCTTTCTCAGTTCTGACTTTTACTAACATTAATAGCATCTGTGAGAATTAGAGCTTAATGGATTTCTTTCTGTTGATCCGAGAATCCTGCCATAATAGATCTCATTTTAAAGGATTCCAAACAATTGGTCAGCAGTCCAGCTTTTTTTTTTTTTTTTTTTTTTTAAGTAACTTTGCTAGTAGAATGAATTTGCCCAGACTGTTCCCTTGGCATCTCTTTTTCTGGGTCTTTCCTTTGAAGCAGAAGATCCAAAATATTAGGTTTGGAAGTTTTCCTTCCAGATTCTGAAAGCATGGTTTTCACTTAAATTATTATGCTTCTCTGTTCCTACTTACATCAGTAAAGTGATTAAGAGTGTCTACCAACTGCAATTCTCAGGCTCTGAAATTTGGCCTTTGGAATTTAAATTATACCGCAGCACCATATGGCAGAGGAGAAAGGAGTGCTCAGTTTCTTGTCTAACAGAGAGCTCCTCTCAAGCAAGGGGTATTGCGGTCACAGTCCAAGTTTCCCCAGCCCTCTGAGGCTTAGCATCTCCTGCTGCCTCTCAAGGCACACGTGCACAGGATTTTCTAAAGCAGCTGCGAGAAAAGTTGCTACAAACCAGAGAGATGAGTAAGAGCCCACCTGAGTCCACCATCACCACTCTTCCCACCACTGATACTGACACAGCCATGAAGCCAAGCCCTGGAAATGGGAGAACTCTAGGTGTCCTTCACTTATATGCATTAAAAAAAAATGTATTTAACTTGAGGCATATTCAGAACATCATTCCTTTCCCTGAGGGCATGGTAAGCAGTGGCTACCAGCCTAATGCAATTTTGCTTGGGGGCACCACGGAGACCCCTAAAGCTTCTGAAGCCCAAGGTCAAATGCTACAAAAGTCCAGGTGTGTGGGGCAGGGAGGATGCTGCTAATTTATGACTGTGGGGACTCTTCTCTCTGAATCTGTTACAAATAAATGGGACCCAAGGAGCTACACATCCTCTTTAGGATTATAAATGGGATCCTGACGTTTTAGACTCACTGCCACCATCATGACTGAGTGTCCTTTCTCTCACTCCCGATATTAGGGGGCACCTTACCACTTACTGAGACGGCAAACTTGTACTTGCCTTCTCTCAAGTCAGTGTCAAGACTGTTCAGGACTACCCAGGGGTGGAGATCTCTCTTGTTTAGTTTGCGCAGGAATTGAGCAAGGTCCTCTCGTATGCTGGTGGCACTGGATATCTGCTCTTGTCCTCCAGACCCGCTCTGCACATGCGCTCTGCTCCTGGTGGCTGACATGGATGGGTGACATCCACGGGGCCCTGCCCTTTGGCTTCTAGTAGGGGTGTCCAACAGTGAGTACGGGCAGGGAGGTTGGGGTGCTTGTTTCCCTGGTCCCATTTCTGTGGGGTCAGCAGTGCTGACACACCCACAAAGCTCCTGCCACGTGGCCCTCTCCTCTCTGATTTCTGGTAACCGCTCTCACTGCCTGCCCCTCCGGGCTCTGAATCTCCACCCTGCTGTCACTAGACCTGAACAGTAACACCATCCATGGTGGTTTCCCTAATCCTGCCCACACTTTTATAAATAATCCATTTCTTAAACTCTCTCCAAATTTCTCAATTCCAGTGTGCCTCGTGTTTCTTGCTGTAACCCTATGTGTTAAAACAGCGTTGTCTTGATTTATCCACTTTCCCTTCTGCCTCTTCCACATGCTCTGACTCAGTCTTTCCTCTTAAGTGTCTGTAAAAGACCACCATCTTTGCTTGTGCTTACTTACTTCATGCACTTTTGCCTCGCCTGATTTCCAGAAGGATGTGATGATGTGCCTGTTGGCTGGTTGTGCCCCAGCGCTGACTTTCCTCTGCCCATTTTAAAATGCACTATATCGGGCTTCCCTGGTGGCGCAGTGGTTGAGAGCCTGCCTGGCAGTGCAGAGGACACGGGTTCGAGCCCTGGTCCGGGAAGATCCCACATGCCGCGGAGCAACTAGGCCTGTGAGCCACAACTACTGAGCCTGCATGTCTGGAGCCTGTGCTCCGCGACAAGAGAGGCCGCGATAGTGAGAGGCCTGTGCACCGCGATGAAGAGTGGCCCCCTCGGGCTTCCCTGGTGGTGCAGTGGTTGAGAGTCCGCCTGCCGATGCAGGGGACACGGGTTCGTGCCCCGGTCTGGGAAGATCCCACATGCCGCGGAGCGACTGGGGCCGTGAGCCATGGCCGCTGAGCCTGCGCTTCCGGAGCCTGTGCTCCGCAACGGGAAAGACCACAACAGTGAGAGGCCCGCGTACCGCAAAAAGTAACAAAAAAAAAAAAAAAAAAAAAAAAAAAAAAAAAGAGTGGCTCCTGCTTGCCGCAACTGGAGAAAGCCCTTGCACAGAAACGAAGACCCAACACAGCCAAAAATAAATAAAGAATTATTCTGCCTTCTTCATTGAATTACTTATTTTAAAAAAAGCACTATATCTTAGGTCACCCACACAGTCTTTTAAAGAAATTGGGGGGAAACCTTCAAACTGGCTATTCCCTGTCACGAAGACAGCCTCTAAAACTAGATTTTATTGAATTCAGTCCCTTAAAATAGAATTTGATTGACCCTTTTGGAATGGATATAACCTCAGAAATATAATATGCACTTGTCTGGTAACATTGAAGTATGTCCTATTTCGGTTAGCACAGATGTCACTTTGATTCTTTTGAGATAATTGTCTTCTTACAGAAAATGGAAAATTATTTTCTTAGGTACCCATTGCCCTATCAGAAAAAAAAATGCCAAGAAAAATAAGGCCAATGTGTCACACTTGTGATAAAAAATAATCCAGATATGGGTGCTAATTTCTAGGTTATTCAAAATCGGAATAGGTTATTCAAGACTCAAGTAGACACGACATAATTTGTAGTACAAGAGAAGTATATGGTGCCTTTAAATAGTGGTAAAATGTTTTGAATCCTAGGTATTCTGATGATGGCTTTGGACCAGAACTTTTACCCAAATGGGAAAAGGAGATGTGGCAGATGCTATAAATGGCCCACTCACCTCCCCGTCACCCCTCCACCCCCAGACGTCACCTGCTGCTTCCGTGGAGAATCCCTCTACTTGCACAAAGCTTCCTCTCGCCTGTATCCCTCTGCCATTGGGATGTGCTGGGCCTGGGTTAGGCGGATGCCCCAGTAGCAACCCTCAAGTATATAGGGACAGGAGCTGGAGGATAAATATCCACATACCTTTATCCATCCGGGAGAAGGGACAATTCTGAGATGTGTTCTATGCAGGCACTAGTGGATCCCCAGCAGGACTGAAACCCTGTTGCTCAGGGCAGTAACATCTTCATTAGCATACCCTTTATTGGTTTTCCTCTCTTTCCTGTCTCACTTCGCTACTCTCTCTGTGCTTCTTGTGATCACCTCCCAAATAAACGACTTGTACACAAAATCTTGTCTTAGGGACTGACTTTTGGGTGAACGTATTTAGGACAGGAGACTTCAGATGGACAGTGAGAGGAGAACTACGGAAGATGAGATCAGGTCATTCTTAGCGACAAGAGAATCGTTGTCTTTTATGTTCTTCTGAATCATCTCTGTCTTTAGATTATAAACTATTGAGAACACTGGCTGTTTCTAATCAACTCTATACATCTCTACGGTCTATGTGTGCAATGAAGAAAGACTCGATAAATATTTGATAATAATGACAATTCTAAGATCATGCTATTTATGGTAGC
>NW_006775074.1:504644-506387 GCF_000442215.2 Lipotes vexillifer
TATATATGCTGAATCACTTTGCTGTATACCTGAAACTAACACAACATTGTAAATCAACTATCCTTCAATAAAAAGTACTAAATTAACTAATTAATTAGTTAATTGAATAAATGAATGAATGATCTGATCTCCAACCTTTTATTTTTCATTTAGAAGAAAATACTGAAAGTGAGAACTATCAGATGGAGAATTTGTTACCAGGAAGATTTCAGAAAATGGAGGAGGTGGAGATTAAAATGAAGCTTTTCTTCTTGGTTGCATTGTTGAAACTTGCAACCAATTAATTTCCCCCAAAGCTCCCCACTCTATATTAGCCTCTAAATAGAAACCTGTTTCTGCTTTCATTTCCAGTTAACCCTCCATTGTACAGTAGACAGGGAGCAATACTGTGGACCAATAAAAGCAGCAAGAGGACAGACCACAAAAGATACCGGCTGGTTGTGCTGTTCCTTTCTGGTTACCCTCAGAGCCCACAGTCCCTTTCTGCAGAGGATTTTACCTATGAAATATCATGCTCTGTACCATGTGCCCCCGCCATCCAGGCCACATCCTACTGGAGTAGTGAAGGGGCCCAGGTTCAAAGATGGCCAAAGGTCAGCAATCTTCCAGGTGGCCTGGATCTATCCTGTTTTGTGGCTGGCTTCTCTGAGGATGTTGGAAGATGAGACACACACAGGCATACAGCAAGAGGAGGGCAGCACGGAACCAGGGAGGTAACAAAGAGATGCCTCTAAGTGTGGATGCTGTCATGGGAAGAGAAGTGAGTCCTTAGACAATGGCTGCAGCAGTGGAAGCAAAAGCAGAAAATTATTTGTCGACAAAGATTCTTGTCCCTTGTTTTCAAGGGACAAAAACCCAACTTGAACTTACTTAGGCAAAAAAGGGAAATTTATTGGCTGACATAGCCATGAAGATTGGGTATGTGGGGCTTCCCTGGTGGCGCAGTGGTTGAGAGTCCGCCTGCAGATGCAGGGAACCACGGGTTTGTGCCCCGGTCCGGGAAGATCCCACATGCTGCGGAGCGGCTGGGCCCGTGAGCCATGGCCGCTGAGCCTGCGCGTCCGGAGCCTGTGCTCTGCAACGGGAGAGGCCACAGCAGTGAGAGGCCCGCGTACCGAAAAAAAAAAAAAAAAAGATTGGGTATGTGGTTAGGTAGGATGAGAAGCAAGAATTGATCCCAAGCAGAAATTACAGTCTTTGTCTTGTAAGCTTGTTTCCCTTGTGTCTTGTGTGTTTTATTTTCTCTATTTGTCAACAGGCATCATCAATACAGGGAGAGGGGACATGACAGCTGTAACACTAAAACGTTTTAGGGAAAGGCTCTGATTGGTCCTGCTTAGGTCACATAACCATCACTGGACAAATCAGTGTGGCTAGGGGGGCTATGTACTATGGTTGACAGTTTTCACGGTTTGCACAAGAGAAAAAACAGACCTTCAAGAGAAAGAAGGTAAATTTCCCCAAAGAAGGGGGGAACTGGGTAGAGTAAATCATTGATACCTACCTTAGTAGCCATAATGGCAGAATGTTAGAGAAGGAATCAGTGGACATCTATTTCGGAGCACAATAGCACTTAAGATTTGGTTGTGTCATCAGAGCATCTCCTAATCTCCTAAGGCTACAGTGTTCATGTGTATTAGCCAGCTATTACCATAATAAGCTGCATAACAAACATTCCAAAGATCTCAGTGGCTTACCACAACAAACATTTATTTCTCATTCATGAATTGGGGGTCAGCAGGA
>NW_006775074.1:506397-529031 GCF_000442215.2 Lipotes vexillifer
GCTTTGTGCTTTGATCCCGGTTTGCTCTGTGCATCTTCTCATTCTGGGACAAGTGCTATCTGGGGCATGCTCTTTTCATGATGAAGGGCAAAAGCTCAAGAGATCAAGCCAAACTCTGTACTAGTATCTTTAAATGTCTCTGCCTCTATTTGCATCATGCTTATCAACATTCCCTTATCCATGCCCATCATCAGGGCCAAAGGAATTCCACAGAGGTGAGGAAGAGAAAGTGGATACTTGCTGGATAATAAGACAATCTACCATAATCCTGAATGGCATTGAAAGACATTCTAGGAAGTCTGCTGAAATTGCTTTTTCTGTTTTCTTGTTTTTCTATATATTTATTTAGTGGATGTATATCTCAGTTCAGAAATCCAAGCGTTGAAGTGTACTTTATTTCCTCTAATGCAACATAATTCTATTTGGAGCCCCCATTCAGCTGAGTGGCTGAAACTTGACCTCCTTGAATTCAGAATCATCTGTGTCTTTTTCCCGATTGGATCTAAATCCTGGGGGTTTATGTATTATCAAAACATATCTGGAGAGCATCTGGTCTTCGAGGCATCTTTCTGCACATACAGCCGCTGAAGTGTTCATCATTCTTCTGTCTCAGAAGTCAATCCTTGCAAATGACCACTGGGAGCTCACATCTGTGGCTTGCTTTACATGAGAATCATTCAGCTGCTTCTGTGCTATGGTGGGCTTTGTGGGGCCAGGAATGACCAAAGTTCTGCCTGCTTAGATGCACATGACTCTCCCCAGTCTCTATAGACTGTGCTGCTACAGCTCCAGGCAGCTCCATTCACATGGGCAACAGAGGTCAGGTACCCATCCCTTGGTCCTACAAATCTATCTTAAGTTTGCTGCCTACTGGGGGCTCTGACTAGGAAAAAGGGTACAAAGCCACAGTCTTGAGGACTTGCTCTTTTCCAAATATTTAATTTGTCTCTGGATTTCTCCCTTTCAGCCAATCAAGAATTTTCCAACTTTGAAGAAACCCTAGTCTACCCAGTGACTTTCCCCCAACTCAACCCTGTTCTCAGCCATGGAGTTTCTCTGTCTCTGCTGAGGATGGTCTCCATCTGTCCTCTCCTCCTTCAAAACAGGGCCTAGGACTTTGGAAACCCAACCCAGGAACACACCACTGTTTCAGCTCTCCACTAGGGCGTGTCCCTGCCTGGAGGCAGTGAGCTCAAAACAGCTTACCTGTTTGGAGAGGAAAGAACATAGGGAAGAAATGAACTACTGGGGGAAATAGCTTAAAAATATGACCTTTACTACATTTACAGGGACCCACTGATCATGCATCAGTTCTTAGGAATTTGAAGGAAATAAAAATTTAACAACACACTTTCATAAGCCATATCAGTTAGGCTTTAAATGGATTTTGGTACTTATGTTAAAATAAGGATTTGTTTGACATGGTAGAAAATCACAACATTTCTAACTAAATAGCAAACCTATTCACATTATGAAAAAAGGTTCAAGAGGAACTAGAAAGTTGTCCAAAATCCCTGTTATTTTCCCTGTGACAAGCTGGAAAGGGTGGCCATTCCCTTGCAGAATGTGAAACACTGGTCTAAAGAGTTCCTCATTTTCCACCCCAATTGCCAAACTTGCTATTGCACACCTTCTGTGGGTCACAGAGTGTTTAAATATTTTGGTGTACACACACACACACACACACACACACACACACACATATATATTATATATATATATATATATATAATATATATATATATGCTATTCTTTGGTGGACTCTTTTGGAGATGTTTGATCAGCTAATGAGACTGCAACTCCCCATTTTCCCAGGAACGACTCTCACCCTAATAGTTCGTTCTTCAGTCACCATGATTATTCTGTGCAAACCCATCTCTAGCTATGCCACCTGGACCAGAGTTGGATATAAGCTCTAAACATGACAATCTCCTGGGCCTCTGGGGCTGACACTGAAAGGTGAGTCTGTCTCTTCGCTGAACCTTCAGGTCCTGGAAAGCAGATGAAGCTGGTTTGGGGAGAGAACATAGAAAAAGCCTTTGCTGAATGTGTCCTCCTAGTTTTGTCATTGCCAAGTGCTTTCTCTCCTGAGGTCGTGTGTCTTGCTCCCTCCAGGCCTTTGAGACTCTGCACCATCTCACAACAAAGCCCCTTCCTTTGTGAACTTGAGCTCATCTAATTGTATTTCTCTTGTTTGCAACTAAAGAACTTGAACAAACACACTTTTCCTTTTGCTGAGCTCAGTTAAACCAGAACCTCATTTATATCAACAAAGGACTTAATTAAGCTGAGTGGGTAACAGTGTCAAGAAGAACTTGGATAACCAGGAGTAGCTGATCATAGTTCCTTTAAAGGAAAAGAGAACATAGCGGTGGCTACATGTTGAGTCACAAAGCCCCAATCTATAATTCTGCATGCATCAAACTGCCAGTGTGGAGTGCTGGTTGTTTATATGAGAGCAGGATCTGAAACATTTATGCCCCTAGTTATTGAACAGTGTGAACAAAGGAAGGGGAACTTTTACAGCCTGCAAGGAGCAGCTGAGGGTTGGTTCACAGGTGGAGGGAATACACAAGAGCAAAGTTTTCACTTCAGACACAGGAAGTTTTTGTCATGCTTATTATTTTAGGCTACCAGACTGCCTGCTTTCATGTATTGATATATTGACTTTGCAAAAATAAAATCATTAAAAAAATGTTTGATCACATGATTCTAGCCATCTGCTTCTGGTGACGAATTTGGGGGGTGCAGAAAGCCAAGAAAGGATGTACTATCTTTTGTCAACCGAGGCAAAAATAAAATTCAC
This sequence comes from Lipotes vexillifer, assembly GCF_000442215.2. NCBI lineage: Eukaryota > Metazoa > Chordata > Mammalia > Artiodactyla > Lipotidae > Lipotes > Lipotes vexillifer. The sequence goes on from NW_006775074.1 coordinate 509,204, forward strand.
AGATCAAATCTCGGAACTTGGGGGAAGGAACATCTGGATTTCTCAAATAAGTCGAGAAATACGCAAACTGTAGACCTCTCTCAGATTCTGGAAAAATCTAACTTTGGGGGGTGAGTTTTGCCTGCTTTCTAGAAGATGAACTCGGGTCAGTTGATGTGGGTGCTATAGGAAGTGACTGGAGTTTCAGGCCTCAGATTCAAGCATCACTGAAGAGGAAATTTCCTCTTTCTCTGGATAACCTCTGCTAGAGGATAAAAATAGAAATGAGTCTATTTGAGTACCCTTGAAATTTTGCCTGATTTCATTTGTTGAGTATTCCATTTAAAGGTCCCAGTTTCCTGGTGTAAGCCCCAGAAAAACACTTACCCTGAAAAAAGCTGTATTCCACGATCACATCTCACAGTATCGGCCGACAAGAGCATCTGGCAGTTAGCTTTTTATAGAGCGGGGGAAACAATCTCTCTTTTGAACCATTTTTCTGGTTCTTTAAATTAATAGAACTTCTTTTTCTTGAGGACGTTCCTGGAGTGTAGCAGCAGGGCATCTATTCTTCATTCTTCAACTTCAGAATTTATTTAACTTCTAATTCCACTAAGTCTGCCCTCAGCCCTTGACCTCCTTTCTTGCTGTTAAATTGAGCTTTCTGTGATTGCTGTGGACAAGATGACTCTAGACAAAATTGGAAGGAGGTCACATTTGTCATTGGCTCCCTTTCACCCCCCCACTAGCACGATTCCCTTTCTACTTCCCATCCACGCCAAGTCACTCACATTGCCTGGGTGATCCATCTTATGTAGACCCAACTTTCTCTGTAGTGCCCAGAAATCCCACTTCTGTACTTAACTATGAGCAAACCCATATTTACTTATTTTTGTTAACTTAAAACATACGATTATTGAACATATATTGTGTTAGGCATATAGATACAAAAGCAAATGCCAGGGGCTTCCCTGGTGGCGCAGTGGTTGAGAGTCTGCCTGCCGATGCAGGGGACACGGGTTCGTGCCCCAGTCCGGGAAGATCCCACATGCCGCGGAGCGGCTGGGCCCGTGAGCCATGGCCGCTGAGCCTGCGCGTCCGGAGCCTGTGCTCCGCAACGGGAGAGGCCACAACACGGAGAGGCCCGCATACCACACACACAAAAAAAGGAAATGCCACAGGGCCCCTGTTTTCAAAGAGATCACAGTCTAGGCAAGATAGATGCATACAAATGTATGTATGTGCAATAGCAAAGCAAGCAACTATCATAATAATCCTTAGGTAAATAAAAGAAATGTGACATGATAGAAATGGATGAAGGCCCTTGGGAATTAGAAGGAAAAGCAGAATTGGGAGTGAGGGAAGATTTGGGAAGGATTCAGGTTAGCTGAATCAAATCTATTCCAGAAAAAATGTGAGATAGCAGATTTTCAGATTGAGGGGAAACTGTATTTCCTTATTTTAAAGGGGAAAAATAAGAATGCATTGTCAGAAACAAGGGTGAACCTCAGACCAGGACCCAAAGATGACAACTGAAAAACATTTGAAATCGGGTTGACCCTGGAAGATCTAAGCTATGTGGTCACTGAATCCATATTTCTTAAGAGATTAGGAGATTGGATCATAACCTAAAATGTAAAATGTTGATTGTTTCTTCTTACAAAAATAATGTGCAATGAGTTAAATATCAATTTTGAAGTTAGAACCGGAGAAAACCGGACTTGAGATGAACCACGTGGCATATTTATCGATCTGCTTTGGCTTAGCGGCTTATCCTTTGCAATGTAGGTTTTCATAAAGAAGGAGAGTAATATGATAGGTTTCTTCGAAAGTCTATTATGAAAATAGAAAATGACATTTTCCTCCTGGGTAGAATTAGCCTGATCCCGGTAGATCTGTGGGTGTCGGGACATTGTTTTGTGTACTGTCCTCATTGAAGAGCTTGATGGATGCCATTATGGGGTTAGTGGGTGATGGGGCTGGGGTGGAGGTGAACTTAGAGAAACACCAGAGGGCAAAACAGAGAACACTCACCTTATTTTAAATTCACATGGAAACATGCCATCAAGGAGAAAAACTCAGAAAAACGTGACATTTCCTAAACTGTGGTATTTAAATGCTGTATTTATCCTAGTCATTTTTTCTCCAAAGAAGAAATACAAATGGCCAATAGGCACATGAAAAGATGCTCAACATCCCTAATTACTAGAGACATGCAAATCAAAACTACAATGAGGTACCTCCTCACATTGGTCAGAATGGCCATCATTATATCTAGGAATAAACCTACCTAAGGAGACAAAAGACCTGTATGCAGAAAATTATAAGACACTGATGAAAGAAATTAAAGATGATACAAACAGATGGAGAGATATACCATGTTCTTGGATTGGAAGAATCAACATTGTGAAAATGACTCTACTTCCCAAAGCAATCTATAGATTCAATGCAATCCCTATCAAACTACCAGTGGCATTTTTCACAGAACTAGAACAAAAAATTTCACAATTTGTATGGAAACACAAAAGACCCCGAATAGCCAAAGCAATCTTGAGAACAAAAAATGGAGCTGGAGGAATCAGGCTGCCTGACTTCAGACTATACTACAAAGCTACAGTAATCAAGACAGTATGGTACTGGCACAAAAACAGAAAGATAGATCAATGGAATAGGATAGAAAGCCCAGAGATAAACCCATGCACATATGGTCACCTTATCTTTGATAAAGGTGGCAGGAATATACAGTGGAGAAAGGACAGCCTCTTCAATAAGTGGTGCTGGGAAAATTGGACAGGTACATGTAAAAGTATGAGATTAGATCACTCCCTAACACCATACACAAAAATAAGCTCAAAATGGATTAAAGACCTAAATGTAAGGCCAGAAACTATCAAACTCTTAGAGGAAAACATAGGCAGAACACTCTATGACATAAATCACAGCAAGATCCTTCTTGACCCATCTCCTAGAGTAATGGAGATAAAAACAAAAATAAACAAATGGGACCTAATGAAACTTCAAAGCTTTTGCACAGCAAAGGAAACCATAAACAAGACCAAAAGACAGCCCTCAGAATGGGAGAAAATATTTGCAAATGAATCAACTGACAAAGGATTAATCTCTAAAATTTACAGGCAGCTCATGCAGCTCAATAACAAAAAAATAAACAACCCAATCCAAAAATGGGCAGAAGACCTAAATAGACATTTCTCCAAAGAAGATATACAGACTGCCAACAAACACATGAAAGAATGCTCAACATCATTAATCATTAGAGAAATGCAAATCAAAACTACAATGAGATATCATCTCACACCAGTCAGAATGGCCATCATCAAAAAATCTAGAAACAATAAATGCTGGAGAGGGTGTGGAGAAAAGGGAACACTCTTGCACTGCTGGTGGGAATGTGAATTGGTTCAGCCACTATGGAGAACAGTATGGAGGTTCCTTAAAAAACTACAAATAGAACTACCATATGACCCAGCAATCCCACTACTAGGTATATACCCTGAGGAAACCAGAATTCAGAAAGAGTCATGTACCAAAATGTTCATTGCAGCTCTATTTACAATAGCCCGGAGATGGAAACAACCTAAGTGCCCGTCGTCGGATGAATGGATAAAGAAGATGTGGCACATATATACAATGGAATATTACTCAGCCATAAAAAGAAACGAAATTGAGCTATTTGTAATGAGGTGGATAGATCTAGAGTCTGTCATACAGAGTGAAGTAAGTCAGAAAGAGAAGGACAAATACCGTATGCTAACACATATATATGGAATTTAAGAAAAAAAAATGTTATGAAGAACCTAGGGGTAAAACAGGAATAAAGACAGAGACCTACTGGAGAACAGACTTGAGGATATGGGGAGGGGGAAGGGTGAGGTGTGTTAGGGCGAGAGAGAGACATGGACATATATATACTAACAAACGTAAGGTAGATAGCCAGTGGGAAGCAGCCGCAAACTCTACAATAACGAATGCTGGGGATGATGGGGAGAAAAGGGAACCTTCCTACACTGTTGGTGGGAATGTAAATTGTTAACAGCCACTATGGAGAACAGTATGGAGGTTCCTTAAAAAACTGAAAATAGAGCTAACATATGATCTGGCCATCCCACTCCTGGGCATATATCTGGAGAAGGGATGATGGGGAGAAAAGGGAACCTTCCTACACTGTTGGTGGGAATGTAAATTGTTAACAGCCACTATGGAGAACAGTATGGAGGTTCCTTAAAAAACTGAAAATAGAGCTAACATATGATCTGGCCATCCCACTCCTGGGCATATATCTGGAGAAAATGCTAATTCAAAAGGATATATGCACCCCAGTGTTCATAGCGGCACTATGCACAATAGCCAAAATATGAAAGCAACCTAAATGTCCATTAATGGATAAAGAAGATGTGGTACGTATATACAATGGAATACTACTCAGCCATAAAAAGAATGAAATAATGCCATCTGCAGCAACATGGCTGGACCTAGAGATGATCATACTAAGTGAAGTAAGTCAGACAGAGAAAGACAAATTCGCATTTGGCAATCTGCCTCTAGGGAGAGAGCTTATAACTAGAAAGAGGACATTCCTGTGCAAACAGAATTGTAGACTCAGCACCTGGGAACGTGTTTCTTAGTCTCACAAAGATGAGGGTGGCAGCAATGAGGTGGTTCTCTAAGTGTGAACTCTGAGCTACCTGGGGAAAGTTGTTGAAAACACAGATGCCTGTAGAGAACAGACGTGTGGTTGTCAAGAGGGAGGGGGTTAGGGGAGGGACGGAGTGGGAGGTTAGCAGATGTAAGCCATTGTATATAGGATGGATAAGCAACAAGGTCCTACTGTATAGCAAAGGGAACTATATTCAATATCCTATGATAAACCATAATGGAAAAGAATATGAAAAAAAAGAATATAAAAAAACCCCCAAAACATAGATGTCCGGGTTCCACTTAGACCCTCTGAATCAGAATCTCTGGTGGGAGGGCCTACGAATCTGCACCCCAGGAGACTCTGACACCTACTACAACCTTGCTGCTTAAAGTGGAGTACAGGGCCAGCCTCACCTGGGGGCCCCATCCCTGATCTCCTGAATCAGGGTCCGCATTTTAACATGTTCTCCCACGTGATTCTTCACGCAGTCAATTTGAAAAGTCCTGGCCTAATGGTTTGAGAAACATTCTTTTTCCCCAAAGGATTCTTTTCCTGACAGATTCTGAGAAGTGGGAGGGAGAGGCAAGCCACAGAGTATTCATTTGATGCCCAGGTGAGGCAGCCTGGCACACAGAGGCCCTCCGACAGGGCGCCCAGATGATTCTGCTGCAGTGGGGACTCTAGGGAAGGGGTATCAGTCTGCCATCTGCAGGGCTGGCATCTTTAAATAATCCTGGAGGCAGCATGGACGTCCCGATGGGCACTGGCGCAGTGCTATGGGGGTGTCCTCAAATGGCTTACCAGGTGACAGGTACCCAAGGAAGGGGGAGAGGGAGGCGGGCCACCCTGCTGAGTCCCAGAAGGAACAGGGGGAGACTGTGGGGCTTTGAGAACTAACAGTCTATGTAATATAACTGTGAGCAAGATCCGCAAGTACAGATCAGAGGTTGGGAAGGCTGAAGGAAAGCAGGTCACATTACAGTGTGTTACACCAAACAAATGCGATCAGAGGCAGTGTTTAAGTGCCCCAGTGGTTCTCAACCAGCGGCTGTTTTTAGACCCCTGAGGGCATTTGGCAATGTCTGGAAACTTTGACATCTCGGAGGTCGAGGCCAGGGTGTACAGCTAAACATCTACAATGCATAGGGTAGCCCCGATAACAAACCTTATCCGGACCAAAGTGTCAGTAGTGCCCAGGTTGAGAAATTCGGAAGTGTATCCCAGAGATGGATTTACAAAAAAACAGTATTCCCCATCAACTTTACAACCATCGTTGGTGATATTTAAAGATTTACCACACAGGTAAGGTACTGAGGGAAGTGGGAGCCCTTCTAGCTGGCAATCAGTTGACTACAGCATCATTTCAAATTGACTCTTTTTTCAAGTACCTTTGCAGATATTGAAGTTAAACTGATTAATCTCAAATAGCCAGTGGAGTCTTCAGACCTCTTAAAACTACTGGGCACTGTGTTTGTCCCATTTCCTGATTCTTTTTTTATTCAGTACTATCAGTTCTGAAAAATAATGACAAGTGACTCAGCAGTAAGGCGACCAATTTCTGCCGAGTGCTGAGAACCGTGTTATCAGGGCCCAGCAATTGGAATACTCTTGTTTTATCACACACTAGGTCTCCAGGCTAGAGGAGGGGAGAAAGTGATTACCCATCACACACTGGTACCCAGCGCTTGCTCTTCATATCTGATCAATTATGAGCTTAAAAAACAAACTACATATATATAAAAAAACATTTTTGGAATAACCAGTTATTAGGTTTTTATTCCTGTTATCAGTGGGCCATATTGAGAACTCACCCAAAAAAGGAGAAAAGTGATTCTAGGAAGTCAGATTTCTGGGCTGGGAAAAGTAGACACTTTCTAGGGAGGGCTATGGACCTTAGTAAAAATCAACCAAGAGACACATGAAAGTAAAAATAAAATTAATTTTGTTTGTTTTTTGGAAAGAGGAATATAAAGTTTCAAGAAGAAGCCTGCTGTAGGTAAAAGAGCATTGGAGTTTAGATTAGACAGACTTTTGTGTGAATCCTGGCTCTGCATAGTACTAGCTGGGCGACTACGGGCTTGTTCTTATTCTGTTTCCATTTTGGTTAAAAAGGGATATTACTATTTACTTCATAGGCTTGTGCATTGGTTAGCTATTGCTGTGTAATAAACGCCACAAAATTGCAGTGGCATAATGCAATAAAGCTTTGTTTATGTTGTGTGGGGTCAGCTGGGAGGTGGCTAATCTGGGTTAGTTTTTTAAAAAATTATTTTTTATTGAACTATAGTTGATTTACAAAGTTGTGTTAGTTTCAGGTGTACAGCAAAATGATTCATATATATATATGCTTATCATATATGCATATATATATATACTTTTTCAGATTCTTTTCTGTTATAGGTTATCACAAGATATTGAATATAGTTCCCTGTGCTATACAGTAGGTCCTTGCTGTTCATCTATTTTATGTATAGTAGTGTGTATCTGTTAATCCCAAACTCCTAATTTATCCCTCCCGGCCACCTTTCCCCTTTGGTAACCATCAGTTTGTTTTCTAAGTCTGTGAGTCTGTTTCTGTTTTGTAAATTAGTTCACTTGTATGAATTTTTAGATTCCACATATAAGTGATATCATATGGTATTTGTCTTTCTCTGTCTGACTTACTTCACTTAGTATGATAATCTCTAGGTCCATCCGTGTTGCTGCAAGTGGCATTATTTCGTTCTCTTTTATGGCTGAGTAATATTCCATTGTGTGTATGTACCACATCTTCTTTATCCATTCATCTGTCAATGGACATTTATGTTGCTTCCATGTCTTGGCTATTGTAAATAGTACTGCTGGCTTAGAGTGATTTTGTTCTCTGAGAGCCTCATTCCTCTCCTGGGACCAGAGGGCTGCCTGAGAATGTGTTGCCCTATTTCAAATCTTTGCTTGTATCCCATCTATTAACACACTATTGGTCAAAGCTGATCACATGACTAAGGCCAAAGCCAAGGGGAGGGAAAATACACCCTGCCCCATAGAAGCAAAAGCAAATCACATAGGCAAACTCAACATCCCTGGAGCAGAAAGTCTACACTTCCCAGGAAAGTGAGGGGCAGGGAGTGAACATTTCTGAAAAATAATCTAATCTACTACTGCTGCTAAAGTGATTAAGTGAATTTATGTCCTCAGAGCACCTTGCATAATGCCTGGCACCAAAGTGTTTAATAAATGTTAGTTCCTTTCTCCTCCTCCAAACTCTGATTTTACAATGAAGAATGGCGAGTATGAACTTAATTTCAGAGATACCATGACTATTTAAAAATAAACTTGGGGCTTCCCTGGTGGCACAGTGGTTGAGAGTCCGCCTGCCGATGCAGGGGACACGGGTTCGTGCCCCGGTCCGGGAGGATCCCACATGCCGCGGAGGGGCTGGGCCCGTGAGCCATGGCCGCTGAGCCTGCGGGTCCGGAGGCTGTGCTCCGCAACGGGAGAGGCCACAACAGTGAGAGGCCCAAGTACTGCAAAAAAATTAAAATTAAAATTAAAAATAAATAAAAGTAAATTAATAAACTTGAATTCTGTAGTATGATCAGCTGTGAGAGAAGGTATAAAAGGAAAGGAAGAGGTACTGAGAAAATATGGAAACAGAAGAAGAACGAGGGGAGAAAGAAACAATACCTCCTCAAATTTGTAAGGCGGGGGATAAGAATGTTATAGCAATACAGCCACACAACAGAGGAACAATAAAGAAGGAGGAGGAGAAAATGACTGAACAAGAGAATCACCATGAAATCTGGGGAGCTTTTTCAAAATATATACACCGTTCTTCCCTCCCCTCTCTCCCAAGTTCTGAACTGCATGTTTTTCACACGGAATAGGCTAGGAAACGGAGAGGAATGTGCATTGTTTTATGGCCTCTCTCAAGGTTTTATGAAAGACTAATTGGCGTTTTAACCACCGTTTACAAGGTCATTGAACCTACTCTATCCCGATACTTTAGAAGCTCTAATCTGAATGTGGCTATTATTTCGACCTGCCAAATGAGCGATCATTTAGTTCCTGGGAAGGTAGTGTGAGGGAGAGAGAAATGGTATCATAGAGATCAAGTGAAATTGACTTGTGGTTTTCGACTCATGATTTGGTCCATCCAGAAAACAGAATATTCTCTGCACAACCCATCTGATCGTAAAGTATTTCACATCACCCCACTGCTCAGTGCTCCATAGTAGGAAAACAATGTTCAGGAATTATTTTCTAGAGCCTTCAATATAATACTCTGCCTACAAGTGCTTCCAGAAGAAGAGAAGAAATGCTTTGGTCAAATTGGACTTGGTTAACAAGAAACAAAAGGAACCCCTGTTAAGATGAAAAGTGTGAATATTTAACCAGGCTCTCCTTGTAAAGAGCAATGGTGAATGGTTTTAGCTACATCACATACTTAGGGAAACAAAGATATACAAATTCAACCCTCTTTATTTTCCATAGTGAAACTCTTGTTTGCTTTTTGCCTGAGCCATCTTGTTTATGGTCACACTGCCAACAGCCAACACACAGGAGATGCTTAGATATTGGAATAAAGTCAGGAAAAGGCCGTTTTCGAAATTATAATTAGCAAAAATCTGACTCGTCGTGGACATTAGCGGGAATATGGAGGGGACAATCCCTCCACACACGTTTCTTTTAAAAAAAGAAAGCTTGTACTGCTTGAAGAAATGAGAGCATTCTAAGAAAAATATTCAGCGTTTCATATCAAAAAGATAGGCTTGGAATGTAAAGGTGTAAAAACAAATGTTGAATGGTGCTGTCATCTGGTAAACTGACATAAGGAGTGACTTAAAAAAACACCACCACCACCACACTGATTCTTAACTGAAGGGTTTCATGGAACCTGGAAAGAGAAGGCCAGAATGCAAGAATTTTCTGCTATTTTTCTTCTACCACTTTCCACTCACTCCTGCCAGCCTCTTTGCTCTTTCTCATCATGGCAAGTTCATTGCCACGTCCAGGCCTTTCCACACGCTCTGCCCTGGGCCTGGGGAGGGGCTTCCCAACCTAGATACTGGCTCACCTCACCTCCTCACTTCCTGTACTCAGAGCTGCTTGAACATCATGCCCTCACCGAGGCCTGCCCTAACCATTTTCCCTGAAATTGTTCTCTGTTCCCCTCTATCCTCTAACCTGGCATTAAAGTTCTTCCTAGCATTTCCTACTACCTGACATTACATTATACACTTACTTTGCTAATCTGTTTCTTGTCTGTTCTTCACTAGAATGTAAGCTCCCCGAGGCCAGGGCCTTTGTTTTACTCACCACCGTATCTTCAGTGTCCAAGGCAGCGCCTGTGTCTGGCACACAAGCAGGTATTTCAGTAAATTCTGCTCAGTGAATGATTGCCTGTAGGGAGGAAAGGACATCATTTTGTACTATTCAGCACAGTTCTAAAGATGAAAATATCCTTAACGTGAAGAAGAGAAACCCTTGGCTACCATGGCTTTGTGAAAAATTCTATTGGACATATACATTCACTCCTCGAATAGCCAGTTGGACCTACCAGGCGTGGAGCACCTTGCTAGGTGTCATATGCAGAACCGATGCAAATAAGGCCGGGTCCCTGCCCTCGAGGAATGAACATCTAGCGATGGAATCGGATCTTCCTGTGTGATCGTTGGGGGTGCCATTCACATAGACATGACATAAATCACACCTTCCTAAAGCTATAAAGTACCCAACCTCTCCAGCTGAAAACAACAAGCTAGGACACAGCATTTCTCTTCCCTTCAGCCAACATGGTGCTTTCTAACAACCCAGATGGCAGGGGACTTTCATTCACTCATTCAACTAACACTTATCAAACACCTGCTACATACAGTAAGTCCCCTACCTAAGAACATTCAAGTTGTGAACTTTTGAAGACGCGAAAGTGCTTTCCATCAATGTCAGGCGTGAGTGAAATTGCAGCTTGCCCTCCGTTTCCTATAGCTGACGATCCTTCAGCTCTACCATCTCGTACCTCCTCTCCCTCCTCCAGTCAGTAATTCTTCTTGCCTGCTCACTCGATGCCAGCCCCTGTATGCCAGCTGTTGTACTGTATTACTGTACTTTTCAAGGTACTGGACCGTAAGATTAAAAATGTTTTCTTTATTTTTTGTGTTTGTTTTTTATGTATTATTTGTGTGAAAAGTATTATAAACCCATTACATTATAGTACTATATAGCCGACTGTGTCAGTTGGGTACCTAGGCTAACTTTGTTGGACTTAAGAACAAATTGGATTTACGAACCCGCTCTTGGAATGGAACTTGTTCGTATGTAGGGGGCTTACTGTAATGGGAGTGGGAGTGGCAGGGTTACAGAATAGAGGTGAATATGAGAAATTTGTACAACACTTTGTGCTTTAGGGTGAATAGGAACAAAGCAAATCAAATGCAATTTCTCTATTTTGATATGCTATACATAAATACATCCCCCAAATCATTTCCATAGTTATGCAAACAAGAGTGACGTGAACAGAATACAAAACATAGGAAAAAGTTCACCTACATTTTTACCACCCAAACAAACGAGTACTTTCATTTTTGCATCTTTCCGGGCCTTGCAGGAAAACCTATGAATGTTTCTATCTGTATAATCAGAGTGTTGATACGATTTTATGGTCAGGCCATCTTGGGTTTGAGGCTTTGCTTGTCACCTCTGAGCTTGGAGGATGTTATGCAGGGAACATCTGTACTTCTGTCTGCAATGCCTTCAGCATACAGATACTGGATTTTATGACAGGACCTTAGTGAAGCGGCATAAAGGGGGGCGTGGAGGTGCAAAGAGCCAGCTGGCTTAGAGCAGCATAGTCGTGTGCATGCATCTTGTCAGCTCTAAAGCACTGAGCCAAAAACGTGCACGTGGCAGAAATAAAGAAGAGAACAGGTTATATTGAAGTGGTTGCAATCTTCCTCCTTCATTAAGGAGGAAGGATTCTAGCTTGGTCATTCTAGAGTCTTTCTTTTTTATTTTCTGGAATTGGGAAAATTGAACAACCCCCCCAAAAAAAGAAAAACAAACAAAAATAAATTTAAAAAAAAACCCTCAACCAGAGAGGTACAGAATAAAGACCTAAGGTGAAGGAAAGACAGGGACACCATAAAATGGAATGGTTATCTTGCAAACGACATCACAGTGATGCAATGCTGCTAAATGTTTCATACAGTCTTTCTGAAAAAACAAAACTCTGTGTGTGTCTACACATACATAAGTTTATTATATATTTTATTGTGTCATGCACAATTTAGATAATAAAATATGTAATACTCTTTATTATAAATTCTTTATAAACAATTGATTCCCACAGAATGCTTTCATTGATTTTTATTGAACTCTTAGATCCATTGCAACTGATAAATGAATATCGTTCTCACATAAACGTTGGTTAATATTTTCATTTATTTTAACAAGTTAGACATAAGAAAGTGAAACAACAAAGAATATGTTTAACTTTACACATTCATCAATGACGTGAGTGACTGACTTTTTTGCTAAGTCGGATAATAGTTTTGGAGCCCCGAAAGAATCTTCTCTTAATTTTTTGTGCTGTTCACAATGTAAGGCATAACACAGTTTTAAGTTTAATCTGTGTTACTAGCATTTTTTCCATGACTTTCTTAAGTCTTGACAACCAAGAAAACAAAAAATCAAGCCCTGGTTTGGAGTGTCTGCTGATTTCCATGGTGTAAACACGCCCATCATGGCCAATTTCAAGCTACCAACATGAGGTCACTGAAAATGGAACTGGGAACAGAGGCCAGAAGCACTATTGTATAGTATCTCCACATTACAGATACAGAGTGTAAAGAAACCTTAAGAGTATACAGATAGTAGTAAAATAATTAGAGAGTGATGGATTTCTAAGTGTTTCTTACAGCTTCTTGAAGTATAACTGACATACAGTAAATTGCACGTACCTGAATTTGATAAATTTTGACATTTGTATATACCTGTGAAACTACTACCACAATCAAATCAAATACCCACAAATCTCCTCATGTCCCTTTATAACCTGTCTCTTCCACTGCCTCCAAGCCCTGCCCTCAGATGACCACTGGTTGGCTTTCCATCACTATAAGGGTGATTTGTTTTCTATAAGTGGAATCACTCTGCATGCACTCTTTTCTTGGCTGGATTCGTCATAACTACGTTGAGATTCACTCATGTTGCTGCACTTGTTTCTCTTTTTCCTCTGAGTTTTGCATATGTATCACTTTGGTGTATAATTTATTTTGTCGTAAGTTTCTATAATTTAATTTTTAATAATGGCTGCGTTGAACAACCAGCTGGCAAAATTCTTGAAAATTGAACAATTGGCTCTTTCAAGAGGGTGCAAGCTGGCTCTGGCATACCGCTGGTGGGCTGTGTGCATATGTGTGTGTGTGTCTTTTTTTTTTTTTACATCTTTATTGGGGTATAATTGCTTTACAATGGTGTGTTAGTTTCTGCTTTATAACAGAGTGAGTCAGTTATACATATATATATGTTCCCATATCTCTCCCCTCTTTGTCTCCCTCCCTCCCACCCTCCCTATCCCACCCCTCCAGACAGCCACAAAGAACCGAGCCGGTTTCCCTGTGCCATGCGGCTGCTTCCCACTGGCTATCTACCTTACGTTTGTTAGTATATATATGTCCATGTCTCTCTCTCGCCCTAACACACCTCACCCTTCCCCCTCCCCATATCCTCAAGTCTGTTCTCCAGTAGGTCTCTGTCTTTATTCCTGTTTTACCCCTAGGTTCTTCATAACATTTTTTTTTCTTAAATTCCATATATATGTGTTAGCATACGGTATTTGTCCTTCTCTTTCTGACTTACTTCACTCCGTATGACAGACTCTAGATCTATCCACCTCATTACAAATAGCTCAATTTCGTTTCTTTTTATGGCTGAGTAATATTCCATTGTATATATGTGCCACATCTTCTTTATCCATTCATCCGACGACGGGCACTTAGGTTGTTTCCATCTCCGGGCTATTGTAAATAGAGCTGCAATGAACATTTTGGTACATGACTCTTTCTGAATTCTGGTTTCCTCAGGGTATATACCTAGTAGTGGGATTGCTGGGTCATATGGTAGTTCTATTTGTAGTTTTTTAAGGAACCTCCATACTGTTCTCCATAGTGGCTGAACCAATTCACATTCCCACCAGCAGTGCAAGAGTGTTCCCTTTTCTCCACACCCTCTCCAGCATTTATTGTTTCTAGATTTTTTGATGATGGCCATTCTGACTGGTGTGAGATGATATCTCATTGTAGTTTTGATTTGCATTTCTCTAATGATTAATGATGTTGAGCATTCTTTCATGTGTTTGTTGGCAGTCTGTATATCTTCTTTGGAGAAATGTCTATTTAGGTCTTCTGCCCATTTTTGGATTGGGTTGTTTATTTTTTTGTTATTGAGCTGCATGAGCTGCCTGTAAATTTTAGAGATTAATCCTTTGTCAGTTGATTCATTTGCAAATATTTTCTCCCATTCTGAGGGCTGTCTTTTGGTCTTGTTTATGGTTTCCTTTGCTGTGCAAAAGCTTTGAAGTTTCATTAGGTCCCATTTGTTTATTTTTGTTTTTATCTCCATTACTCTAGGAGATGGGTCAAGAAGGATCTTGCTGTGATTTATGTCATAGAGTGTTCTGCCTATGTTTTCCTCTAAGAGTTTGATAGTTTCTGGCCTTACATTTAGGTCTTTAATCCATTTTGAGCTTATTTTTGTGTATGGTGTTAGGGAGTGATCTAATCTCATACTTTTACATGTACCTATCCAATTTTCCCAGCACCACTTATTGAAGAGGCTGTCCTTTCTCCACTGTATATTCCTGCCACCTTTATCAAAGATAAGGTGACCATATGTGCATGGGTTTATCTCTGGGCTTTCTATCCTATTCCATTGATCTATCTTTCTGTTTTTGTGCCAGTACCATACTGTCTTGATTACTGTAGCTTTGTAGTATAGTCTGAAGTCAGGCAGCCTGATTCCTCCAGCTCCATTTTTTGTTCTCAAGATTGCTTTGGCTATTCGGGGTCTTTTGTGTTTCCATACAAATTGTGAAATTTTTTGTTCTAGTTCTGTGAAAAATGCCAGTGGTAGTTTGATAGGGATTGCATTGAATCTATAGATTGCTTTGGGAAGTAGAGTCATTTTCACAATGTTGATTCTTCCAATCCAAGAACATGGTATATCTCTCCATCTGTTTGTATCATCTTTAATTTCTTTCATCAGTGTCTTATAATTTTCTGCATACAGGTCTTTTGTCTCCTTAGGTAGGTTTATTCCTAGATATTTTATTCTTTTTGTTGCAATGGTAAATGGGAGTGTTTTCTTGATTTCACTTTCAGATTTTTCATCATTAGTATATAGGAATGCCAGAGATTTCTGTGCATTAATTTTGTATCCTGCTACTTTACCAAATTCATTGATTAGCTCTAGTAGTTTTCTGGTAGCATCTTTAGGATTCTCTATGTATAGTATCATGTCATCTGCAAACAGTGACAGCTTTACTTCTTCTTTTCCGATTTGGATTCCTTTTATTTCCTTTTCTTCTCTGATTGCTGTGGCTAAAACTTCCAAAACTATGTTGAATAAGAGTGGTGAGAGTGGGCAACCTTGTCTTGTTCCTGACCTTAGTGGAAATGCTTTCAGTTTTTCGCCATTGAGGATGATGTTGGCTGTGGGCTTGTCATATACGGCCTTTATTATATTGAGGAAAGTTCCCTCTACACCTACTTTCTGCAGGGTTTTTATCATAAATGGGTGTTGAATTTTGTCAAAAGCTTTCTCTGCATCTATTGAGATGATCATATGGTTTTTCTCCTTCAATTTGTTAATATGGTTAATCACATTGATAGATTTGCGTATATTGAAGAATCCTTGCATTCCTGGAATAAACCCCACTTGATCATGGTGTATGATCCTTTTAATGTGCTGTTGGATTCTGTTTGCTAGTATTTTGTTGAGGATTTTTGCATCTATGTTCATCAGTGATATTGGCCTGTAGTTTTCTTTCTTTGTGACATCCTTGTCTGGTTTTGGTATCAAGGTGATGGTGGCCTCGTAGAATGAGTTTGGGAGTGTTCCTCCCTCTGCTATATTTTGGAAGAGTTTGAGAAGAATAGGTGTTAGCTCTTCTCTAAATGTTTGATAGAATTCGCCTGTGAAGCCATCTGGTCCTGGGCTTTTGTTTGTTGGAAGATTTTTAATCACAGTTTCAATTTCAGTGTTTGTGATTGGTCTGTTCATATTTTCTATTTCTTCCTGATTCAGTCTTGGCAGTTTGTGCATTTCTAAGAATTTGTCCATTTCTTCCAGATTGTCCATTTTATTGGCATAGAGTTGCTTGTAGTAATCCCTCATGATTTTTTGTATTTCTGCAGTGTCAGTTGTTACTTCTCCTTTTTCATTTCTGATTCTATTGATTTGAGTCTTCTCCCTTATTTTCTTGATGAGTCTGGCTAATGGTTTATCAATTTTGTTAATCTTCTCAAAGAACCAGCTTTTAGTTTTATTGATCTTTGCTATTGTTTCCTTCATTTCTTTTTCATTTATTTCTGATCTGATTTTTATGATTTCTTTCCTTCTGCTAACTCTGGGGTTTTTTTGTTCTTCTTTCTCTAATTGCTTGAGGTGCAAGGTTAGGTTGTTTATTCGAGATGTTTCCTGCTTCTTAAGGTGGGCTTGTATTGCTATAAACTTCCCTCTTAGAACTGCTTTTGCTGCATCCCATAGGTTTTGGGTCGTTGTATCTCCATTGTCATTTGTTTCTAGGTATTTTTTAATTTCCTCTTTGATTTCTTCAGTGATCACTTCGTTACTAAGTAGTGTATTGTTTAGCCTCCATGTGTTTGTATTTTTTACTGCTCTTTTCCTATAATTGATATCTAATCTCATGGCGTTGTGGTCGGAAAAGATACTTGATATAATTTCAATTTTCTTAAATTTACCAAGGCTTGATTTGTGACCCAAGATATGATCTATCCTGGAGAATGTTCCATGAGCACTTGAGAAAAATGTGTATTCTGTTGTTTTTGGATGGAGTGTCCTATAAATATCAATTAAGTCCATCCTGTTTAATGTATCATTTAAAGCTTGTGTTTCCTTATTTATTTTCATTTTGGATGATCTGTCCATTGGTGAAAGTGGGGTGTTGAAGTCCCCTACTATGAATGTGTTACTGTCGATTTCCCCTTTTATGGCTGCTAGTTTTTGCCTTATGTATTGAGGTGCTCCTATGTTGGGTGCATAAATATTTACAATTGTTATATCTTCTTCTTGGATCGATCCCTTAATCATTATGTAGTGTCCTTCTTTGTCTCTTCTGATAGTCCTTATTTTAAAGTCTATTTTGTCTGATATGAGAATTGCTACTCCAGCTTTCTTTTGGTTTCCATTTGCATGGAATATCTTTTTCCATCCCCTTACTTTCAGTCTGTATGTGTCTCTAGGTCTGAAGTGGGTCTCTTGTAGACAGCATATATATGGGTCTTGTTTTTGTATCCATTCAGCCAATCTGTGTCTTTTGGTGGGAGCATTTAGTCCATTTACATTTAAGGTAATTATCGATATGTATGTTCCTATTCCCATTTTCTAAATTGTTTTGGGTTCGTTATTATAGGACTTTTCCTTCTCTTGTGTTTTTGTCTAGAGAAGTTCCTTTAGCATTTGTTGTAAAGCTGGTTTGGTGGTGCTGAACTCTCTCAGCTTTTGCTTGTCTGTAAAGGTTTTAATTTCTCCATCAAATCTGAATGAGATCCTTGCTGGGTAGAGTAATCTTGGTTGCAGGTTTTTCTCCTTCATCACTTTCAGTATGTCCTGCCACTCCCTTCTGGCTTGTAGAGTTTCTGCTGAGAGATCAGCTGTTAACCTTATGGGGATTCCCTTGTGTGTTATTTGTTGTTTTTCCCTTGCTGCTTTTAATATGCTTTCTTTGTATTTAGTTTTTGACAGTTTGATTAATATGTGTCTTGGCGTATTTCTCCTTGAATTTATCCTGTATGGGACTCTCTGTGCTTCCTGGACTTGATTAACGATTTCCTTTCCCATATTAGGGAAGTTTTCAACTATAATCTCTTCAAATATTTTCTCAGTCCCTTTCTTTTTCTCTTCTTCTTCTGGAACCCCTATAATTCGAATGTTGGTGCGTTTAATGTTGTCCCAGAGGTCTCTGAGACTGTCCTCAGTTCTTTTCATTCTTTTTTCTTTATTCTGCTCTGCAGTAGTTATTTCCACTATTTTATCTTCCAGGTCACTTATCCGTTCTTCTGCCTCATTTATTCTGCTATTGATCCCATCTAGAGTATTTTTCATTTCATTTATTGTGTTGTTCATCATTGTCTGTTTCATCTTTATTTCTTCTAGGTCCTTGTTAACTGCTTCTTGCATTTTGTCCATTCTATTTCCAAGATTTTGGATCATCTTTACTATCATTATTCTGAACTCTTTTTCAGGTAGACTGCCTATTTCCTCTTCATTTGTTAGGTCTGGTGGGTTTTTATCCTGCTCCTTCATCTGCTGTGTGTTTTTCTGTCTTCTCATTTTGCTTATCTTACTGTGATTGGGTTCACCTTTTTGCAGGCTGCAAGTTCGTAGCTCCCGTTGTTTTTGATGTCTGTCTCCAGTGGCTAAGGTTGGTTCAGTGCGTTGTGTAGGCTTCCTGGTGGAGGGGACTAGTGGCTGTGTTGTGGTGTATGAGGCTAGATCTTGTCTCTCTAGTGGGCAGGTCCACGTCTGGTGGTGTGTTTTGGGGTGTCTGTGGACTTATTATGATTTTAGGCAGCCTCTCTGCTAGTGGGTGGGGTTGTGTTCCTGTTTTGCTATATGGTTGGCATAGGTTGTCCAGCACTGTAGCTTGCTGGTCGTTGAGCGAAGCTGGGTGCTGGTGTTGAGATGGAGATCTCTGGGAGATTTTCGCCGTTTGATATTATGTGGGGCTGGGAGGTCTCTTCTTGACGAGTGTTCTGAAGTTGGCTCTCCCACCTCAGAGGCAGAGTCCTGACTCCTGGCTGGAGCAGCAAGAGCCTTTCATCCACTCGGCTCAGAATAAAAGGGAGAGAAAGTAGAGAGAATTAGTATAAGTAGGAGGAAATAGGAAAGAAAGAAAGAAAGAAAGAAAGAGAGGAGGGAAGGAAGGAAGGAGGGAAGGAAGAAAGAAAGAAAGAAGAAAAGAAAGGAAGAAGGCAAGAAGGAAAGAAAGGAGGGAGGGAGGGAGGAGGGAAGGAAGGAAGGAATGAGGGAAGGAAGGAAAAAATACAGAAAGAAAGAAGATACAGTAAAATAAAATAAAGTATAATAAAGTTATTGAATTAAAAAAATAATTATTTAGAGGAAAAAAAAAAGGGAAGGATAGAACCTTAGGACAAATGGTGGAAGCAAAGTTATAGAGACAAAATCTTACATAGAAGCATACACATATACCCTCACAAAAAGAGGTAAAGTGGAAAAAATCATAAAACTTGCTCTCCAAGTCCACCTCCTCAATTTGGGACGATTCGTTGTCTCAAAAAGGGAAGGAAGGAAGGAAAGATAGAAAGAAGGTAAAGTATAACAGAGTTCTTTAAATTAAAATTAATTATTAAGAAAAAAATTAAAAAAAAAAATGGTCGGATAGAACGCTGGGACAAATGGTGGAAGCAAACCTATACAGACAAGATCTCACACAGAAGCATACACATACACATTCACAAAAAGAGGAAAAGGGGAAAAAATCATAGATCTTGCTCTAGAAGTCCGCCTCCTCAATTTGGGATGATTCGCTGTCTATTCATGTATTCCACAGAGGCAGGGTACATCAAATTGATTGTGTAGCTTTAATCCGCTGTTTCTGAGGCTGCTGGGAGAGATTTCCCTTTTTCTTCTTTGTTCTCACAGCTCACAGGGGCTCAGCTTTCGACTTGGCCCTGCCTCTGCGTGTAGGTCGCTGGAGGGCGTCTGCTTTTTGCTCAGACAGGACGGCGTTAAAGGAGCCGCTGACTCGGGGGCTCTGGCGCTCTCAGGCCGGGGGCAGGGAGGGGCACGGAGTGCGGAGCGGTCCTGCGGCGGCAGAAGTCGGCGTGACGTTGCCCCAGCCTGAGGCCCGCCGTGTGTTCTCCCTGAGAAATTGTCCCTGGATCCCGGGAACCTGGCAGTGGCGGGCTGCACAGGCTCCCCGGAAGAGGGGTGGGGGCAGTGACCTGTGCT
>NW_006775074.1:529457-560703 GCF_000442215.2 Lipotes vexillifer
CTCGCGCCCGTCTCTGGAGCTCCTTTAGGCAGCGCTCTTAAAACCCCTCTCCTCGCGCACCAGGAAACACAGAGGCAAGAAAAGGTCTCTTGCCTCTTGGGTAGGTCCAGACTTTTCCCCGGACTCCCTCCCGGCTAGCCGTGGCGCACTAACCCCTTCGGGCTATGTTCAAGCCGCCAACCCCAGTCCTCTCCCTGAGCTCCGACCGAAACCGAAACCGAGCCTCAGCTCGCAGCCCCGCCCGCCCCCGGCGGGTGAGCACACGAGCCTCTCGGGCTGGTGAGCGCCGGTCGGCGCCGATCCTCTGTGCGGGAATCTCTCCGCTTTGCCCTCCGCGCCCCTGTTGCTGTGCTGTCCTCCGCGGCTCCGAAGCTCCCCGCTCCGCCTCCCGCAATCTCTGCCCGCGAAGGGGCTCCTAGTGTGTGGAGACCTTTCCTCCTTCACGGCTCCCTCCCACTGGTGCAGGTACCGTCCTTATCCTTTTGTCTCTGTTTATTCTTTTTTCTCTTGCCCTACCCAGGTACGTGGGGAGTTTCTTGCCTTTTGGGAGGTCTGAGGTCTCCTGCCAGCGTTCAGTAGGTGTTCTGTAGGAGTTGCTCCACGTGTAGATGTATTTCTGGTGTATCTGTGGGGAGGAAGGTGATCTCTGCGTCTTACTCCTCCGCCATCTTGGAAAGAGTCCCGTGTGTGTCTTGCTTTAGGGAGAAGGTTGAGAGCCTTTGGGACACTTGCTGGGTTTGAGGAATAATTGGAAATGAATGAAAGGGAAGAGAGAATTTCTAACAAGTTCTGTGTTCCCTCTTTGGTGTTCTTTGAGAGCAACTGCAGTAAAATGCTAATTAAAAATTACTTTTGGGGGGCTTCCCTGGTGGCTCAGTGGTTGAGAGTCCGCCTGCCGATGCAGGGGACACGGGTTCGTGCCCCGGTCCGGGAGGATCCCGCATGCCGCGGAGCGGCTGGGCCCGTGAGCCATGGCCGCTGAGCCTGCGCGTCCAGAGCCTCTGCTCCGCAACGGGAGAGGCCACAGCAGTGAGAGGCCCGCGTACCGCAAAAAAAAAAAAAAAAAAAAAAAAAAAAAAAAAAAAAAAAAAAAAATTACTTTTTGGTTGCTGGCTTGTTGTTTTAATGTAGGAATCTTTTTAAAATTTATTTTCCTTATTTTTTTGGCTGTCTTGGCACATGGGATCTTAGTTGTGGCACGTGGGATCTTTGTTACGGCGTACAGGCTTCTCTCTAGTTGCGGCCTGTGGGTTTTCTCTCTCCAGTTGTGGCATGTGGGCCAGGGCATGTGGGCTCTGTAGTTGTGGCACGCAGGCTTAGTTGCCCCACAGCATGCGGGATCTTAGTTCCCCGACCAGGGATCGAACCCGTGTCCCCTGCATTGGAAGGCGGAATTTTTACCACTGGACCACCTGGGAAGTCCCACTTGTTGTTTTAAAGAATGCACGACTGGACCACAATAGAGCTGGGCTTTGGGGGTTTTACGGGAGGGACTTTTATTCCTGAGGTTTCCAAGAGAGAATTCCAAAAGCCAGAGTCAACTTGCTTCTGGTTCCTCAGGGCAAACTGGTAGAGAAGGATCTGGAGCTGATGCCTGAGCACAAGGATGCTGGGAGTTGGCTACTCACAGACTGCTTCACCTCTCCCCGAATGCACTAGACAGGCAGGTGTGTGGGAGAGGGCTTGGGCTTGGATTTCATCCTGTGTCACTGGCACATTGTCATCAGGGAGATACAATTTAGGATGTGATACTCACTGTGTACATCCCTGAATATATCCTTGGGTAGAGGCTGAGGGGTGGGAGGTTGTTCAATGTTTCTTCTGTGCTGTAACAAACTAAAAAAGCTAGTAAGGAAAGCTGCAATGCTAACCATTTATTGAGTGTTTACTACATGCAAGACACTCAGCCGAGGGCTCTCTGTACAGTATCTGATTTAATGATCAGAACAACCCGAGCTGAGTCATAGGATCATACCCATTTTACAGGGAAGTTAAGTGCTTTGCTAGAGGTCACAGCAGGAAGTGGTGGAGACAGTATTAGAACCCAGGTCTGTCTGATTCCTCTGGTCTTAACCCCTACACTGTGCAGCCTTCTGGTTGGCTGACCTGTAGGAAACTCAAGAGTGTAAGGAATTAAAACAAGAGTTACAGGCCTAGTTGGCAAAGGGTCTTTTCCCAGCTAAATGACAGCATCCCTGCATAGAGAGGGTGCCTGGAGGTGACACTGGGGTCCAGTCATCTCGGGCCTTTTAAACTTTTTTTTGAAACTTGGATTCACTCCTAAGGGTAACGGGGGTACCATTGATAAAGTGTGGAGTGTGGGCTCAAGTATGCATTAGAGAAAAATAGGTTGAAAAGTGGTCGTATAAGTTAAGATATAGGCTAAAGACATCCCAAAATACAAGGTAGATGTGTCTGTACTCTCTCATTTTGACAAATCCTTCCAACTATTATTTTGCAGTTTAGGTTCAAAGAAGGTAAGGAACTTGCCCAAGGCCATACTGCTCCCCAGAAGCTGTGTTAGGATTTAAGGCTGTACTTTATGCAGTGAAGGAAGGACAGCTCATCCTCTGAAACCCGGGGAAGAATGAAGGATGCCTGAAAATGGAAAGAGAGGGAGTGGATAAGGGGAGGAAGGCGCCTGGAACAAAGACATATAAACTATAGTGGCTTAAGTAAATAGGCTTATTTATCTCCTAAGAACAGTCTAGAATGAGCTCACTTGGGCTGGTAGGGTGGCTTTGCTCTATGAGGACCTTCAGAGACGCTAGTGCCTTCCATCTTACTGCCCTGTAATCTCCTCGAATGTCCTTAGGGCTGATGCTGGCTCACTTCCAGATTGGTGGTCTAGCCTGGGGCAGGTCAATCTTTTAGAAGACCCTGAAGTTGGCTACATCCCATTGGTCTAAGTAAGTCACATGGCCACACTTAACCACAAGGGAGTCTGGGAAATGTAGTTTCTTCTTGGATGGCTAGATTTCTAGCTAAAACTCAAGGGTCCTACTACTGAAAAGAAGGAGAAAATGGATACTGTATGATCTGAGTCTTTTATTAGAATTGCTCCTAGGCAAGTCATGTGGGAAAATAACAAAGGTTGCCTGTATAATAGACACACGACAATTAATGAAAACAGTATTCTGCGACAATTTAAAGTGTGTCGTGTGGCAAATAGTGTTTCGAATAGACAGAGAGAATACATTCAGTGTCCTGTATCTGTGTCATTCCTCTGTGGCTCTCCTTTTTGCCCAGCAGGTGGGCATCTTTTGGAGATGGTGGCTGTGGCAGAATGGGTATTTCCCATGGCTCGGGTCTTCTGCAGATCGCTCAATTGGTTGTAATATTCTGCCTGTTCTCATGAGAGGTGGGAACCGGTGGATATTTATGCTAAAAGGAAAAGGGTGATGCTGATGGGGACAGTGGTGGCTGGAGACAACGGGCCCTGGGCAACTACTCCTCAGCTTTAGCTATTCCTTCCTGCCAGGAAGGAATGTGGCCAGGGTTTCTGGGAACTTGAGAGTCTCAATAGAATCCAGAAATTCAGGTTTTAGCATGTCATCCAATCTTTAAATATCGGCTCAAATATTTCAATACTACTCTGTGGGCCAAAAGAACATCGCTGTGAGCTGAGAGCAGGCTCTGGTCTCTGACTTAATCTCTCAGATCCTTATGTCCTCATCTATCAAATGGGAGTGATACGCACCTCAAAACGTTACAGGAAGGATGGAAGGCAATATATGTCTGGGCAGATAATCATTATGGTACCTGATTTTTTTTCGTGATGAATCTGCCTTAGAACTGGGAAATTCTCGTGCCCCATCCTATTGGATGGGAAGTTCAGGATGGATGTTTTGAAGAAGCTAAGAGGGTAGAATCTATAAGATTTACTGGAATTGGCTGTTGTGATTCAGGACTTCACAGCTATCCCAAAGAACATTTTCCAACATTGCCTTTTGGAGGTGTCATGCTCAAGAGTTGGGTCTTGCTTGATCAACAAGCTTGAATTAGAGAATAAGATAAATCTGTTCTCCACTCAGCCCTTGCTAGTGTGTGACTTTGGCTAAGTTATATTATATTTCCTGTTTTAAAAATGAGAATAATAATAACTTACCTGATAAAATAATTGTCAGGACTCAATGAGATGATACATATAAAACCCTTAGTGTATACTGCTGGGCATATAGAAAGTATTCAATAAACATTAATTGTAATTAAACATTATGTCTTACCCAGGTGGAAGATTATATAAAATACGTTGCTTGTTATTTTTATTTCCGATAAAATTTGTATTTTCAGGCAAATCATTTTACTTAGTCAACATCTTGAGGTTTTGTTTTTTTTTTCCTGGGAGAATTGCAATAATATAATAGATAAAATCTTAGGAAATATTGCATAACTCATCTTTTGTGCAGTTCCCTACAGCAAGAAGATAGTGCCAGGTGTAAAGTGTTCTAAAGCAACAAAGTGACCTTTAAAGAAAAGCAATTTATTCTTAAAGTAAATCACTAAAGGAAAGGGGGAAAAGGTCTTGTATATTGCTAGTATTGGATCTTTGGGCTAGCGCCTTGTTTGGCATCATTTGGGTTGGTTACATGCTATGTATAAAGACTTATTTCAGAGCTGATAGATCCTGTGAAAAAGGAATGTTGAAATCTACTACAGTAAGGAACACATGATCTGTCCTACAGAAGGCCCCACAGGCAAAAGCAGTGGAGGCAAAATGCAAATGGTGAATGGGTCCTCCCAAAAAGTTATCAACCAGCAATTAAGCTCTTTTTTCAAAAGTAGACAAACTCCCACAGGATGGTTAGACCTATTGATCATCTTTATCTGTAGCACTATTATTATTACTAGTAGCAGTAATAATAATTACTGATGCTTATTGGGATTTTCCTATGGACCACCCATTGGATAAACTGCATTACATGCTTTATCTCAGTGAATTCTCTCAATAACTCTATGAGTGAGGGGATATTACTATTCCCATTTTTCAGATGAGGAAATTGATGCTTAGGAATGTTAGCTAACTCGCCCAGCTTCATTCATTTGTCAGTGGCATGGTTTGGCTTCTAACCTAGCACTGCATGGCTCCAATGTTCATGATTCTGTGAGGGAATGGAAATTCTGGTGAATGAGATGGAAAGAGAGAAAGAGATTTGATTTGGAGCTTTAAGCCCTTTCCCAGAGGGTATGTCCGAATCGAGTACCTTATTGTGGGTCTGTGGGGAGAGGGGAAAGGGAAGCCGGAAGGTCCAGGAGGGGAGCGAAGGAGCAGTGGAGACTTTGAAGACCAGCTCTGAGTGCTTTACAATTTCAGCAGCTGGGTGGCTATCTCACACTCATTCTTTGATAACCTGACTTATTTGCTCTGACTGGGGATGGCATTTGTTATCCACGTTGGTGATCACCATTCTGGAATTCCCGTGATGTCCCCAGAGGTGCATTCACACTTGTCAGACTGGGTTTGGGGACCGTGGTCTTGCAATTACGATGTGGTTTCCAGACCCACAGTTCCAGCTCACTGACCCCAGCTGGCAGGGTGGCCCCTCTCTCCAGGTGCAGTCAGCCTCTGTAAGAAGATAAATGTCTTCATGACAGCTCTGACAATTGTCCACTCTCCTGTGTTGAGAGGAAATGTCGTTTACAACTCTGTGTTGTTGGTTATTTTCTTCGCAGCGTCATCAGACTTCAGTCTTCTCGTTGAATCAAAGTCTACATCCCTTTCATGATAATAATTTAACATATATCCTCACTTTGATCACTTTTATTTATTTATTTATATTTAAAAAAGTTTAACATCTTTATTGGAGTATAATTGCTTTACAATGGTGTGTTAGTTTCCGCTTTATAACAAAGTGAATCAGCTATGCATATACATACATCCCCATTGGTAGCTTGGATGAATTTATCTATAATTACATAATGTTGTCCTTGACGATGTTAAGGGGGATTTTTGACAAAGAAACTATTTCAGTTATGAAGTTGTTGATCTTGAATGGGATAAGATACAAACTAGATATATACCCATAGAAATAAGAGGAAAAAATATTTTCAGGTGTAATAGGCTGGGGAAAAACTGCAAGAGTCCTGTCCTAGTAAAAGCAAAACACTATTTCCATTTTTTTCTTGTTGGCTTTGGAGCCTACCAGCCATATCCTGCTGGGTAGAGCTATGGAAAGAACAGTGGACATTGGGACAGCTGGGCTCTACTTTTGGCTTTGTCATTGTATAGTACAGAATTCTTTGGCTTGTACATCGCAGAAAGGGTAACTCAATCACTTAAGCAAAAAGGGAGTTTCTTGCTTAAGCAACTTAGATGTTCAGGGGTAAACCTGGCTTCAAGTAGCTCAGAGTTATAAATTATGTCGTGAAGGCTTCTTTTCTTTCCACCCCTCAACTCTACCTCTGCTTCTTTCTCAGACTCCACAAGGCAGCTTACATCAGCTCTGGTCTCATCTTCTCCCAGGCTCTAGACCAGCAAGAAAGCGCAGGACACTTTTCCAGCAGTCCTAAGGTTCACTCTGAACGAACAGGCCTAGGGATCCATGTTATCCCTGGACCAGTCACTGTGGCGCTTTAATTGACCATGTCTGGATGGAGCCTCATCCAGATCCCATAGAGTAGGGAGGGTAGATCCCCAGACAAAAGTGAGGGTTATTACTAGGAGATGGGGAAATTTACACAGGCGAGTGTCAATGCCACTCACCAATCATGTCACCTTAGAAGGATAACTAAACCTCTGTGAAAAGTAGAGTTAATACTGCCTACTAAAAGTGGATTAAGAATAGTTTGTAGACCAAATAACAAATGCTGGAGAGGGTGTGGAGAAAAGGGAACCCTCCTACAATGTTTGTGGGAATGTAAGTTGGTGCAGCCACTTTGGAAAACAGTATGGAGGTTCCTCAGAAAACTAAAAATAGAACTATTATACGATCTAGAAATTCCACTCCTGGGCGTTTATCCAGACAAAACTATAATTCAAAAAGACACATGCACCCCAATGTTCATAGCAGCACTATTCACAATAGCTAAGACATGGAAGCAACCTAAATGTCCATTGACAGATGAATGGATAAAGAAGATGTGGTACATATAGACAATGGAATACTACTTAGCCATAAAAAAGAATGAAATAATGCCATTTGCAGTAACATGGATGGATCTAGAGATTATCGCACTAAGTGAAGTAAGTCAGAAATAGAAAGACAAATACCATATATCACTTATAGGTGGAATCTAAAATATGGCAAAAATGAGCCTATCTACAAAACAGAAACAGACTCACAGATACAGAGAACAATCTTGTGGTTACCAAGGAGGAGGGGACTGGGAGAGGGATGGACTGGGAGGTTGGGCTTAGCAGATGCAAACTAGTATATTGATATATAGGATGGATAAACAACAAGGTCCTACTGTATAGCCCAGGGAACTACATTCAGTATCCTGGGATAAACCATAATGGAAAAGAATATGAAAAAAGAATGTATATATGTGTATAACTGAGTCATTCTGCTGTACAGCAGAAATTAATACAACATTGTAAATCAACTGTACTTTGATAAAAAAAATAGTTTGTAGACTACCTATACCAATAACAGTGCTTTGTAAACTGTGAAATGCTATACAATTTCATGTTATTAACTTTAGAATCTTATCTGGGATCTATATGTAGGAGTGAGCTTGATGAGTTATACACAGACGATGTATATCTTCAACCTCACCAGGGAAGGCCAAATTACTTTCTGCTATTAGCAGTGAATAGAGTTCCTGTCGATCTACACTGTTTCAAGCACTTGGTATCAGACTTTCTAGTTATTTTAGGTATTAGACTTTAGTTATTTTCCAATCCAATGTGTGTCTCGTTACAATTTACATTTTCCTGATAACATACAAAGACCATCTTTTTTCATATTTATTATAATGTGGTATTTGCTGGCTATATTTAGAGTTGTTCACATTTTTTACTCACTTAACAATTGTGCTGTTTTTTTTGCTTTCTCAATCATTCGTAGGGAGCTCTTTTTATTTTCAGGATACTAATACTTTGTTAGTTACCTTATTACAGATACTTATTCTCAGTTTGTGGCTTGCCTTTTCGCTTTTTTTAGGGTGTAATTTGATGAATATAAACTCATAATTTTAACAGTCTAATTTACCAATCAGTGTTATCCTATAAGGTTTGTACTTTCTGTGCTTTAAGAAATCTTTCTGCCCTCTAACCCCTTGGGTCATAAAGATACTCTCTTCTAAAAGTTTGAATGTTTTGCCTTCCATATTTGAATTTTTAATCCACTGGGAATTTATTGTGTATGTTTTAAAGTAGTTGTTCACTTTCAAATTTTCCATATGGACACCCACCACCATTTAGTCAATCACTGTCTTTCTCTACTGCTGTGAAGTGCCACCTCCATTTACACAAAGTATCCTTCTAGGCATGCACCTGTTTTAGGCTCTCTGTCCTATTCCCTTGGCCCATTTGTCCATCTCTCTCTTTTTTTTTTTTTTTTTTTTTGCGGTATGCGGGCCTCTCATTGTTGTGGCCTCTCCCGTTGCAGAGCACAGTCTCCGGACGTGCAGGCCCAGCGGCCATGGCTCACGGGCCCAGCCACTCTGCGGCATGTGGGATCTTCCCGGACTGGGGCACGAACCCGTGTCCCCTGCATCGACAGGCAGACTCTCAACCACTGCACCACCAGGGAAGCCCTGCCCATCTCTCTTTTTTAAACGTAGGACTTACACATGCTTGTAATGGCTGTGAGAAGAGTACGGTCTGCAGAATTGCGTTCACACCCCGAAGGCTCTTCCTGTGCTTCATCATATATCCTAACAGTATTTTGCTGATCTGGTTTCAAGAAGTTTTTTTTTTTTTTTTTTTTTTCGTTGGGTCTTTGTTGCTGCGGGTGGGCTTTCTCTAGTTGCATCAAGCGGGGGCTACTGTTCGTTGCGGTGCACAGGCTTCTCATCGCGGTGTCTTCTCTTGTTGCGGAGCACGGGCTCTAGAGCGCAGGCTTCAGTAATTGTGGCGCGCGGGCTCTAGAGCGGAGACTCACGCAGTAGTTGTGGTGCACCCCGTGTCCCCTGCATCGGCAGGCGGACTCTCAACCACTGCGCCACCAGGGAAGCCCTCAAGAAGTTTTATTGAACTCTACCTACTAGATATCACTGCTAATCCCTGTCCTCGTCCACCCATTTGTAACAACAGCATTGCTGGTTTTTTTTTTTTTTTTTTATCACTTGTGGTATTGGAATTAAATGAAATTGAGTTTAAAAATCTGAGGGATTTGGGAAAGGTTATGTATTTCTTTTTACCTGTAGAAAACCTGGAGAGTGAAATATAATTTGGAGAGAGGACCTGAAAGGTTAACAGTTTCAAAATGGAAGGTTCATGATTAGTGAAGCTAGGTGAGAGGGGAAGGGGGGTAGGGACTGCTCAGAGCTAGGGTTTCAGGACAGAAAACCTCAAAGGAAAAGTATTCTTATGGCTCCTTTAGCCTATAGTACATTATTGATACTTCAAGAAATATACTGGGGGGACTTTCCTGGCGGTCCAGAGGTTAAGACTCTGCACTTCCACTGCAGAAGGCATGGGTCTGATCCCTGGTGGGGGAACTAAGATCTCGCGTGCCACGCGGCACTGCCAAAAAAAAATTAAAAAGAAGAAAAAAGAGAATGGGAATAAAGGCAGATAAAAGCCAGACAGGATGTAGATAAAATATATATTTTGTGAATATGGCTTTTTAGTCTACAAAATATTTTTTTTCTCTCTCTGTGAATCGGTTTAACTCTTAATATACGTACTATCTCAATGTGATTTTATATTAACAATACAAAAAGAACATGATTCTTGGCTCCATGCTTTAATTTGCTGTCCGTTCTCCAGGGGCAGTGAGCACTTTTGTTGTTCCTCAAAGAAATTTCTTTGCCCGAAGCTCTCCCAAAGCACGGGTTGGAGCAAAATTCATGGAGAGGGGAATTCAAAAGGCTACTTGCTTCAAATCAGCTAACTGTATTAGAAAAAAGTAGGGGAGTAAGACCCTAGAACTCCATGATTAAAACAGAAACTAAGCTGTTTAGCTCAGAGCTCATGTCTTTTCAGGCTGTCGTGACTGGCACACTGTGTGTGTCTGTGGGGTTATTGGTAATAATTATAAGTATTACTCGAAGAATGTGTAGGAAAGAAGCTGCCCTTAAGATGAATTGGACCCAAGCCACAGCACACAGTGTCTGATGAATTAAAAACCCTGGTCCTTGTTCAAATCACCATTCCCTTCAACAGAAGCCAGCCAAGGAAATATACAGCAAGGTTAAAGACTGCAGGTGCAATCAGACATCAGCTGTGCTCTTGGCCTTTGACCTCCGCATGGAACATGTTGAACATCAGCCAACTTGGATGCAAAAGTCAATCCTTGTCCACTTCTGCAGCCAGAATCCCCTCCCACAGAAGCATTACCAAGCAGAGAAGAATTGGTGGCAACATTTTGTGGGGAAGGTGGAGAACTGGGATTTACATTGGATACCCTACAACAAACTAGTTTAAAAGTCCCCTTACCTAGTTCTGATTTCCCCAGTCTTTTGAGCCCACCCCCAAGGGCAGAACTTTCTCTCTGGGTCCTCTCAGGTACCCCCCAGTGATGCTGGGCCTTTCTCGGTACACCTTGCCTTTGTTTTTCTTTTCCTCTCTCTTTAGAGCAAGTCGAGTTCTCCCCATTATCTTAAGCCTGGCAGGTTAGCTACCACGTTTCATCACTGGGTCATGTCCCGAAACAGAGGCTCTTATATCCACGCTAAGGGGCTTATTCATTCATTCAAATGTTTATTAGGTGTTTACCATGTGCTAAGAACTGTTCTAGGCCCTGGGAATTCAGCAGTGAGCAAAACAGACAGAAATCCTTACCATCAAGGAGCTTATATTCTAGCAGAAGGAGCTCAACAAAAATAAATCAATAAAACAACTAAATAATAATTAAAACATATAAAGTGTATAAAATGTCAGATAGTGATAAGAGCTATGTGCAAAAATGAAGCAAAGAGATAAGGGATTCTGGAGTTGCACTTTTTCAGAGGGTGGTCAGGGAAAATTTTGCTGGCAAGGTAACACATGAGCACATTCCCAAAGGAGGTAAGGGAGTAAATCTTGGATAAATCAGATGAAAGAGTATTCTAGATAACAGGAACAGCTAGAGCATGGACCCTGGGGCAGAAGTGTACCTGGCTCGTTTCTGCAAGAGCAGGGAGGCTGCTGTTGCTGAAGCTGAGGAAGGGCGAGAGTAACTAGAGATGATGTTGGAGAGATAATTGGACAAGATCCTGAAGGGCCTTATCCTGTGAAGAGTTTGGTTTTTACACTGAGTGAGATGGGGAGACATTGGGGAATTCAGGGCAGACAAATGACATGATCGGATATATGTAAACCTCTCTCTGGCTACGGGGCTGAGTAGACCATAGGAGGGAAAGGGAAACTGGTTAGAAAACTCGTACCATAACCCAGCCTAGAAATAAGAGTGGCTTGGAGAATGGTGAATGGGATGGAGGTGGCGAGAAGTGTTGGATTCTGGATATATTTCAAAAGGAGTGTTAATAGACTTTGCCGATATTTTGGATGGGTGTATGGGGGGAAGAAAGAGAGAAAGTGAAAGATGTCTCTAAGGTTATTGACTTGAGTGTCTGAAAGATGGATTTTCATTTTCAGAGATGAGGAGGACTGTGGGGGGTGAGGTGTGGGAAGAGCAGGAATATGATTTTGGCCACAGTAAGACTGAGATGCTATTAGCTATTCCAGGGGAGATGTTGGCTAGGCCCTTGGGTATAGGATGCTGAAGTTCAGGGGAGACATCTAGACTGGAAAGACAAACTTGGGAATTGTAAACATAAATAATAATTAAGAGTGAGGGTTCTTGGGATCACCAAGATGGCTGGCATAATCTGATGATATGACATTCAAAGCTTATCAGGACATTCCGTTAAAACAAATAAGATGGTCTCCTAGGGACTGCCCTGGTGGTCCAGTGGTTAATACTTCACCTTCCAATGCAGGGAGTGCAGGTTCAACCCCTGGTCGGAGAGCTAAGATCCCACATGTCTTGCGGCCAAAAATCCAAAACATAAAACAGAAGCAATATTGTAACAAATTCAGTAAAGACTTTTAAAAAAGGCTCCACATCCAAAAAAAATCTTTGATTGGGATTGACATATATACACTGATATGTATAAAATAAATAACTAGTAAGAATCTGCTGTATAAAAAAAATAATAAAATTCAAAAAAAAATCTAGGCCTTCCCTGGTGGCGCAGTGGTTGAGAGTCTGCCTGCCAACGCAGGGGACACGGGTTCGTGCCCTGGTCCGGGAAGATCCCACATGCCGCGGAGCAGCTGGGCCCATGAGCCACGGCCGCTGAGCCTGAGCGTCCAGAGCCTGTGCTCCGCAACGGGAGAGGCCACAACAGTGAGAGGCCCGTGTACCGCAAAGAAAAAAGAAAAAAAAAAAATCTAAACCAAAGTGGGGAGAAAAGAAAGATGCTCTCCTAAGTGGGCGTCTCTGTGCATGTGACTCTGGCAGGGTGGAGACACATAGACCCTATATGATCTGACCCTGTATTTCATTCTGTTCCTGCTGCACTATCCTCCGTGCTGTTCCTTGAACTTGCCACACGTGCTCTGATTTCATGGCTTTGACACTTGCTCTTCCTTCCTCCTGAAAGGCGGGAAAAGGCAGGAAAAGGCGGGAAAAGGCAGGAAAAGGCAGGAAAAGGCAGGAAAAGGAAGCTTCATCTCGCTTCCTTCCTTCAGGTTGCTCACCTTATGTATTACTTATCTTTTGCTGCCTAACAATTTACTTCAATGTAGGGGCTTTATTATATCAAGGTTTCTGTAGATCAGAAATGTGGGACCAGCTTAGCTGGGCGGCTCTGGCTAAGGGTTTCACATGAGGCTGGAGTGCAGACTTGAGCTGGGGCTTCAGTCATCTGAAGGCTTGACTCGGGCTGGAGGTTCCTCTTCCACGGTTCTTTATTTACACGTCTGACAGATTAGAGCTGCTGGAGGGGAGGTCTGAGTCCCTCTCCATGTGGTTCTCTCCCAGGACTGTTTGAGTGTCCTCCTGAGATGGTGGTTGGCTTGCCCCAGAGGGACTCATCCAAAAAAGCAAGGTGGAAGCTTTGACACCTTTGATGACCTAGCCTCAGAAATCAAATACCTTCATCTCTGCTGTACTTTGTTACCCAGAGACCATCCCCAATTTTTTGTGGTTGGAGACTACATAAGGGTGTGAATATTGGGAGGTGAGGCTCACTGAGGGCCATCTTGAAAGCTGGCTGCCGCATCTTATCAGAGATGCCTTCTCAGACTATCCTGTATATTATGGACTGAATGTATGTGTCCCCTCTTAAATTCATATATTGAAGCCCTAACCCTCCAGTGTGGCTCTGTTTGGAATGAGGAAGTAATTAAGGTTAAATGAGGTCGCATAGGTGGGACCCTGGTCAGATAGGATTAGTGTCCTTGTAAGAGACACCAGAGGGCCCTCTCCCTCTCTCTCTCTCCCTCTCCCTCTCCCCGCACCACCCTCCATGTGCACATATTGAAGAAAGGCCACGTGAGGACACAGAGAAGGTGGCAGTCTGCAAACCAGGAAGGAGAGCTCTCACCGCAACTGAATAGAGTGTAATCTTGATCTTGGACTTCTAGCCTCCAGAACTGTGAGAAAATAAATTTCTGTTGTTTAAGCGCCCCAGTCTGTGGTACTGGGTTGGTAAAAAATTCGTCTGGGTTTTCTGTAACATCTTTCGGAAAAACCTGAACAAACTTTGGCCGACCCAATATTTTCCTTCAACAGCCCAAGCAGACTAATATACTGCATAAAGGAGCAACCTTATATCTGAGCACTTTCTATTCCCTGTATTCTGCTTTATTTTTCTCCACAGTATTTATCACAACCTCACATTTTCTCAGTTCATTTGTTTATTGTCTGTCTCCCTTACAGGAGTGGAAGCCCCCCAGAGCAGGGACTTTGTCTATTTGGTATACTGTTGTATCCTCAATTCTGAAACCAGTGTCTGGCACATAAAATGTGCTCTGGGGAATTTCCTGGCAGTTGAGTGGATATGACTCTGCACATCCACTGCAGGGGGCACAGGTTTGATCCCTGGTAGGGGAACTAATAAGATCCTGCAAGCTGCACAGCGAGGCCAAAAAAAAAAATGTGCTCTGAATTACTTGTTGAATGACAAATGAATGGATGCATATCTGACCTTATTTTATGTCTCCTCCTCACCCCGTTGGTGGCCAGGATTATCCTTACTTTAGGTAAACGTGGGGATCCTCTTATTCCAGCACCATTTCTGAAATCAGGCATGAAACAGAATATTTTAAAAATCTCAATTTATCTAGTGCTTGGATTATTCATTATAATGAGTTATTTGAAATTTAACCCAGTGAAATATAAGCCCATCTGAGATAATTTTGAGGTGGCTCTCACCTAGAGATGAGAGCCTAAGCAATTCTTTTTTCTTATTTTTGAGGTTAAGCAACTTGCTTGAGGTCACACAGCTAGAAAATGACAGGGGAAGATTTGAACACGGGATGTCTGGCTCCAGAATCTGCCTCCAGCCCCAGCCACTGCTGCTTCTCCATGTCACTGTGGTGGTTGTTCCAGGTGGAGCCCCTGGAGCACACCAAGAAGCTTCTCTACCAGTACGAGGCCATGTGAAACTGACGAACAAGGAGAAGTTGTCCAGGCATCAGGCCTGGGAGTCGGAGCCGGAGGTCGGGTCCCCAGGAAGAGTGGGCAGACGGGAGGTGGCAGGGGTAGGGGTGTGTCTTAACCATGTCTGCCCCTACTGCCCAATTCAGGTGCTGGAGATCCTGAAGCTTTGGGAGGAAAAGGAGGAGGGGCATGCGCTGACCATCTCATGGTCAGCTTATTACCTAAGCAATAAACTGTGGGAAACCTTCCAGTTCTTGGGGCTGTTTTTCCTGCCTGAGGGTGAGAATTCTGCACTTTGTAGAGCACATGTAATGACTAATCCTGATGAAATGCTACATGTGTTTTTTGCACGCATGTAACGATAAAAGAGAGTGAGGTTGAAAAGAAATGCAAAATACATTTCTGTGTATTCCAATTTTCCCATCACACTTATGCACTTACTTCTATAGTTAGAAATGCAAAAGTTATAGAAGATGAAATAAAAAGAATAATCTTGAAGTAGGATAAACTCATTCATATCTGTGCTCTGCGTCTTGCGGATGGGATTAGTTCTTTAATCTCCCTGAGTCTTAGCTTCCTGCTCTGCAATTAAGAAACAATAGTATGGAACTTCAGCCTTGACGTTGGTAGAAAAATGTCCCAGTGTTGGAGTGTGTTGGCTCATTCTTGTAGCTTTCAGTCAAGTCCTGAAAGAATGGGACAAAGTTTGGTCCAAGATGGCTCTTATAAGAGGAAACAGGATATAACCTTGATACGAAAAGTCCTTTCTGTTTGCAAAACCAGGGGTGGCCAGACTGGCTGACCAAGGACATCACTTCACTGCCAAGGACAGGAGTGCCTGCCAGTCTTCTCTGGCTGGATAGAGTGTGCTCAGGACTGGGTGTTCTGGGTGGTTATATTTGATTTTATCCAAAAAGGACTCAGCTGCGGTTAACTTATTTTTTTTTCTACCACTGTTGAAATATTTAGATGTTGGAAATATTTAAGTTGATCGTTGCTGGACTCTGAGAAATTATATGTGGACCTGACTTGGAAGAAGAGACAGTCCCCAGGAGATGCCGGGCTTGGAGCTAGGTGGAGTAATGGGGTGAGACTGCTGGTTGCCTCTCCCATAAAGCCCCTTAGCCCATACTAAAAGCTGCTGCCATCGTCATCATTATTATTAATGCCACTGTTTCTTCTCCCTCTGCAGTAACACAGACGCTCCCATTAATCTCAGTTCCATCTGGGTTTGCTTAACCCTGTGGGCCTGAGCTTCCATGGAAGCATGGCTATGCTGACAGCTGAGATTTTAAAAAGCTAGAGCCACTGGAAATCAGCACACTTTCAGCCAACAGGGTGCTGGGAGGATCTCAGTCAGTAGGAATAAATTAGTTATAATGCAGATATTGACGGACACAGGCAATTCTAATGAAGCTAGAGTGGAAACATAGGGGATTCAGGAAGGCAGCTCAATAAGCAAGAAAACCCACTGGAAAAGACTACCTTATAATGATTGGACTTCAAGTCTTTGGCCTCTTTCCCATCCTCCCAAGGAGGGCAGTACTGTAGTCCTCTCCTTTAACTGCCTCCATCTGGGCTCCCCTCTCTGGCTGCCTTCCTGGGTCTGCCCAGCTACCACGTTTAGAGCTTTCTCCCATTCTCATCCCTCACTTTTGCATGGGCCTGGCAATTTCTCATAGCTTTTAAAATCTGTTAATCAGTATACACTGCCAAGAGAAGTTGGTTTCAGACTTAACTAGCTGCTATGGTCTGAATGTTCATTTTCCCCTCAAACTTATAGGTTGAAATCCTAACCACCCCCAAAGGTGCTGGTATTAGATATTTGGGAGGTGCTTCGGTCATGAGGGTGGAGCCCTCATGAATGGGACTAGCGCTCTTATAAAAGAGGCTCCAGGGGCTTCCCTGGTGGGGCAGTGGTTGAGAGTCCGCCTGCCGATGCAGGGGACACGGGCCGGGAAGATCCCACATGCCGCGGAGCGGCTGGGCCCGTGAGCCATGGCTGCTGAGCCTGCGCGTCCGAAGCCTGTGCTCTGCAACGGGAGAGGCCACAGCAGTGAGAGGCCTGCATACTGCAAAAAAGAAAAAAAAAAAAAAAAGAGGCTCCAGAGAGCTCCCTGCCCCTTCCACTGGGTAAGGACACAGGGGTAGGGCACTGGCTGTGAACCAGGAAGAAAGCCCTCACCAGAAAACGTGACCCTGCTGACACCCTGATTTGAGACTTCCTGCGTGCAGAACTGTGAGAAATAAATTTCTGTTGTTTCTAAGTTACCCAGTCTGTGTTTTTTTTTTTTTTAATAGTAGCCTAAATGGACTGACACTAACTTTACCAATACCATCATTAAATATAATGATGGACTTAAGGGGAAAAAAATGGTAAAATCTCTTTCCTTAGACGGCAAAATCCAAATATTTGCTATTCGTCTAAGCTCAGCCTAAGCAAATTCCTGTATTTCAGTTGTGGAAAAGTAGTCCTCCTCTTTAAAATTACAAAGTTATAATGGATTTTTGGTTTTTTGTTTTTGCCGTGACACACAGCTTGTGGGATCTTAGTTCCACAGCCAGGGATTGAACCTGGGCCACAGCAGTGACAGCACTGAGCCCTAACCACTGGACCGCCAGGGAATTCCCCTAATGGATTTTCTCTGGTTCATATTATGTTGCGAAAAGATTTGTATTTGTTGCTTACTTTAAACAAGAAATTTTTTGGATTTCTGAATTCTCTTGAAAAGTCAAAAGATCTGGCAACCCTGGGCCTGCATTGCTGCAGGCCAATGGCTGCTGTAGCCGAGTCAAGGCTTCCCTCAAGTTTGGCAGGAGGCCTTCGTTTTGACATGACCCCCACCTGGACAGCTTCCTGCATTCATGGTGTCCACCTGGCTCCTACAGGCATTTCAGTGTTTGACCTCACTGTTAGAGACTGCCTCATGGTTTCTTTTTAAACCCTGTCACCTTTAGAACAGAGCTGTGCGCAGAGATCAGTGACAAGTGTATTAACTTCAAAGAAAGAGCTATGGTCATTTTGTTCAAAGGTTCACTCATTCATTTACTCATTCATTCCAATTACCCTACTTTCTATCATTGCCTGTGGCTTTAATTTTTTAAATAGCTGCCATCAAAATGTAAACAGTACAACAATGTTTACATAAAAAGCAGTGTCTCTCTCTCAAATCTCCCAATCCTCCTTCCCAGAATCTACCTCTTTTACTAGTTTTTTAACATCTTTATTGGAGTATAATTGCTTTACAATGGTGTGTTAGTTTCTGCTTTATAACAAAGTGAATCAGTTATACATATACATATGTTCCCATGTCACTTCCCTCTGGCGTCTCCCTCTTTTACCAGATTTTTATGTATTCCTTCCCAAGAAAGTCTACACATGTATACAGTTAATATATCTCCTTTCATGTTATACCAAATGGTAGCAACCTGCAGACGGTTCTGCATCTTCCTTTTTTCACTTAATGATACATCTTGCAAATTACTCCACATCAGTGTAGATTTGCCTCGTTCTTTCTAAACCCTGCAGAATATTTCATTTTATTAATGCCCAGTGATTTAAGTTTACTGGTGGGCCTGTAGATTGTTTTTAATATTTTATGAATACAAACAGCACACAATGAACATCCTTGTACATATTTGGGATGGGGAAAATGTGGCAGCGTGTCTGCCAGCTGTGTTTTGAGAAGTAGAGTTGCTTGGTCCAAGGATACAAGCAATAATGTGCTGGAGTCAGTTTATACAGGCCCATGAGGACCAGGTCAAATGCATCTCTTCTCCGCTCCATGGTCAATGACATCAAACCGGTAACTTGAATTGGCCATAGTGAGAGTATTTACATCATGCGAACCTGCAATCATTACACATGAGGGCTTCCCTTGTCCCTGGAGAGCTGGTTGTTAAACACTGCAGTACCTCAGTTCAATTCTGCCACTACCTGGAGTTAGTGCACACTCCATGGGTTAAGAGCACAGCTCCCAACAAGGTTGGCCTCACTTCAGATACCAGCTGCAAGTCTGGAGGTCCCCAGGCCACCAACTCTTCTTAGCTGACTAGTTACAAATGTGGGGGCTCCCACGACCCCTTCTGGTTTGATAATTTACTAGAATGACCCATGGAACTCAGGAGACCACTTCACTTATTACAGTTATACTATGTAGGATGTAAATCAGGGCCAGCCAAATGAGGAAACCTATTGGTGAAGGCTGGCAGGTTCCCAAACGGAGTTTTTGTGGCTGCAGGGACACATCATCCTTCTGGCATATCAATGTGTTCATCAACCGGGAAGCTCCTGGAGCTTCAAGTGTTCAGAGTTTTTATTGGTGTTTCAATATGGCAGCATGATTGATTAAATTATTGGCCATGTGATTGAACTCAGTCTCCAGCCATGTCCCCTCCCAGGGGAGGGAGGTTGGGCTAACAGCTGGTGGCCTAAAGCCCCAACCCTCTAATTACAGGATCAAACTCTCTGACACAGCCAGCCCTCATCCTGAAACTTCCTAGGAGCCCAGCACAGTTACCTCATTAACATAAACCCAGGTGCAACCCCAGGAGCCCACCGTAAATAACAAAAGCACTCCTAACGTTCAGGAAATTCCAAGGGTTTAGAGGTTCCATCCCAGGAACCTGAGACAAAGACTATTCAAATTCTTTATTATATAACAAACACTTAGCATATGACTGCGTATAAGCATTTAAAGTGTTGACAGACATCTCCAAATTGTCCTCCAAGGAGGCTGGACAAAATATTCAGTCCCACTAGCATGTATGAGTGTTTTTGGAGGGAAAATTCTGACCACGGTGACTCATCATACTGGACCACTAGACTATACCAGTTATTTCTTAGAGACCAAACGTGTGGAACTCAAAGTTACTTCCCTGGGAGAATACATTTCTATTCTCGCTGAATCTTCAGTAAAACCCAACACTTGCAAACCTTTCTTATGGCTTTATGCTCCTGCTACTTAGGCAAACAGTTATTGGTGAAATTTGCCAGCTATTGACGGAAATAAGATGACTTCAAATGCCTCATACTTGGTCTTTAACCTTTTTATAATCACTACTCTATTAGAAAATTTCCCTAAAGATTGTCTTTTAAGAGTAAATTCCATGTATGATAAAAACCTTACAAATCTGGGGAAAGGTCATTCTGAAATAGTGACAAGTAGGAATAAGAAAGTTTTGAAAATGTCATCGTGTGCTTCTGTTTTCTTACACGTGACAATGCTAATTTGTTTCAAAGTATTGTCAGATCCTGTTGGGTAATGCTTTAGTAGAATATAAAGAAAATAAAAAATACATAATCACTAAATAAAGTGACTTAGTCATTGAAATTTAATGAATGTTATTCATATAAATTCTAAGTGATTGACACATTAGCTCCTCTCATCCTCTCAACAACCATATGAGATAGGTAGTAACGCTATTCCTATTTGACAAATGAGGAAACTGAGGCATAGAGATTGAGTCATTTGGTCAAGGTTGCACAGGTGGGAAGTGGTAGACCTAGGGCTTGAACTCAGAAATCTGGCTTCTGAGACCATGCTCTTTGCTGCAACACCACACTGCCTTTATATTTATATGCAAAGAGGATCAAAGTCATCAGTGAGCAGTATCTCTGATTCCCCAAATGAGCACTGAGAATTGACACGAGTCTCAAGGAAGCTGGGGATGGGGGTGCTAGGGTGGGAGGGCCAGAACTGGGGCAAAGTAGAGAGGTGAGGACTTGGCCTAGAACCTTCCAGGGCTAGGCTGCTGCCTGGAACTTTATCTCCCCCTCACCACCTGTGGACCACCCCTTTCCATTTGATGGAGCACATCATGGGGGCCACATAGGGTGCTGTATCAACAGTTCTTCCTGGTTCGGCTGGGAGAATATCCACCAACAGTTTCCTGTGGATATTCTAGCGACAGAAGGCCCACCCATAACCTGAGTTTGGTGATACTTTATTAAAACAGCTAGGCTAGTTGTCTGGATTGTTCTGTCATTAACGCAGTTCAGCTGGGGACTACATTTCCTAGAATCCCTTTCCCCCTACGATTCTGGGTTAGAATTGGCCAAAGAGGAACTTGCATAAAATTTGAGAGGCAGAAGTGAAAGGCTGGCCATCCCTTTCTGAAGGTCTTTTCATAGTCAGATACAGTACAAGTCATAATCAGAGGGGCCCTGGCAGTTCTCTGGCTGGCTTCCCCAGGTCCCGTAACTTTTCTGTGTGTATTTCTGTTCCAAAGGCTCATACCTGCAGCTCTTTTTCAGAGGCCTGTTATCAGGCTACTAGAGTTAGTCAAAATAGCCTGGGAGTTTACGGCCCCTGAGGGTGACCCTTGGAAATGACCTATGACTGCAATCATCACGAAAGCTCTGAGGCCACTCACACGCCAGAGCTCCCCTGGAGGCCAGGCTGCAGTGATCCTGGGAGGCCTGGTTGCGTCCTGCCTACACCACCCACAATGTCACTCACACAGGACCCTCACCTTGGAGAATTTATCTGGATAAACTAAACTAAGACCAAGAGTATCTAAGAAAAAACATTGGCTTCCAACCTGGTTTGTTCGACGTGCATCAGCCAGCTCTAGCTACCTCTTCTTTCTGGGCAGGTCTGTACTTTGAGTCTTTTGATGGAAAGACTCAAATGGAATCCAAAAACCCACGATACTGAGGGTAAAGGGTTTCACTGACTCCGGCCCCTGTCAATGAAAGTGGAAGATGCAGGTTTTCCTCATCTAATCAGGAAAACAGATGATCTAGATTTTGAAACAGAAGGTTGGTCGTGAGGTGTTAGAAGAGCTGGAGGACAGGTGGGAGGGTATGACTTCCCAAAGATCAGTCACTGCAGCAAGTGTCTGCCACCTCCAGTTCAGAAAGAGCAAAAAGAAAAAAGAAAAATTGCTGCTCATTGCACTTAGCCTGCTGTTGTCAGGGCCTAGTTGACAGAAAACCAGGAGCCTGACTCTGCCCTCAGCCACTGCCGCCTCCCCTTCCATGGCTGCCCCGACTCTGCAGAAGCACAACCAAGTCTACAGAAAAAAAGCTTCCTCCGAACTCCTGCCAGGGTCTCCCCTTGGCGGCATCTGACAAGGAACCAGGTGGAAAGCCAGGCTGGAAAATATAGTTTGCAGGCTCTGTACCCGGCAGTGGAGAAGCAGCTGGAATAGGGGGTTGTAGGGCTGAGACATGAGACACCATCCACTCTCACCTCAAAGTCCCCATCCTCTTCCTGGTTGGGAAAGTCATCCCAAGATGCCCAAAGCTTCAGAATTGGTGTCGGATGACCTAATTGGGATGGAGGAGTTGGGGAGAGGGGAAGAGGGCCAGGGATAGGACACTGAATGGATGGCAAAAGGCAGCACCTGCTGTCTAGAAAGCATCTTTCAAGAACCCTGGGAGGGCTTCCCTGGTGGCGCAGTGGTTGAGAGTCCGCCTGCCGATGCAGGGGACACGGGTTCGTGCCCCGGTCCCGGAAGATCCCACGTGCCGCGGAGCGGCTGGGCC
This sequence comes from Lipotes vexillifer, assembly GCF_000442215.2. Taxonomy (NCBI): domain Eukaryota; kingdom Metazoa; phylum Chordata; class Mammalia; order Artiodactyla; family Lipotidae; genus Lipotes; species Lipotes vexillifer. Next base: position 551,649 of record NW_006775074.1, read on the forward strand.
CGTGAGCCATGGCCGCTGAGCCTGCGCGTCCGAAGCCTGTGCTCCGCGACGGGAGAGGCCACAACAGTGAGAGGCCCGCGTACAGCAAAAAAAAAACAAAAAAAAAACCCGGGAGACTTCCAGGTGTGGGACGGTTTAGTCCCTTTCACTCCTGTAGGACACAGATTACCGGACACATTTTTTTTTATCTTCTTTGGGACACTGGTGGATAACCTTTTGTCTAAACTCTAACAGAAACTTCAACCTTTCCAGGCACAAGCAAGCAAGCATGCTTTCAGACACAAATGAGCTTGAAGAGAACTGCAGACCCGTGGGTGCTTCTGTTTGGTTGCCAAATATAGTTGATCTCCTAGATCAGGCCCGGGAGACCTTGGCATTTGTTATTCAAGAATCAAAGTCACAGTCTATTAATCCCATCTGCTTTTGAGAAACAGGAACAGTCTGTGTCCTGGTTCTCAGGCTCCACCCAAAGCCTGCTCCTTTGGGCCTCCTGTAGGTCTCTCTTTGTTCAGAGAATTTTCAGCTCTAGAGTGAGAAGAATAATTTAAAACCCCTGTATTAACTTTCTATCGCTGCTATAACAAATTTTCACAACTGTAGAGGCTTAAGCAACATAAATGTATTACCTTATGCTCTTGGATGGTACCGCTGGTCTAAAATCGAGGTGTCAGCACACTTGTTCCTTCTAGAGGCTGTAGGGGAGAATACACTTCCTTGTCTCCACCTTCAAAGTCAGGGGCCCAACGCTTCTCTCGACCTCTGACCTCTGCTTCCACCTCTTTGACTCTGAACTGCCCATATCCCTCTTATAAGGCCTGTCAGATTACACTGGGTCCACCTGGGTAACCTAGGCTACTTTCCTCTTAATCACACTTGCAAAGTCCTTTTTATCTTGTGAGGTAACATATTCATAGGTTCCAGGGATTAGGACGTGGGCACCTTTGGGGGCCATTGCTTAGTCCACCATGCCCACTGTCTGGAACGTATATTAAATGGACAGGAGGTGGAGGCCCAGCACTGAGTGTTGAACTGGGCTAGAATCCCCCGTGTATTGGAAAAGGCAGCTTCCACGTGGCCTTTAAAATGAAAATTAGTCGGCAAATAAATCAATGTTAATGAACCCAAATTTCCTTGCCCCTTCACTATTTGAAGTAAACCAGTTTAGGCCTCAGTTCCTTTTGACTGAAGAAACATTTTTTAGAACATTTGCCACACTAATAAGAATCTACTGTATAGCACAGGGAACTCTACTTAATACTCTGTAATGACCTATATGGGAAAAGAATCTAAAAAACAAGTGGATATATGTATATATATAACTGAATAACTTTGCTGTACAGCAGAAACTAACACAACATTGTAAAGCAATTATATTCCAATAAAAATTTTTAAAAGAAGGGCTTCCCTGGTGGAGCAGTGGTTGAGAGTCCACCTGTCGATGCAGGGGACGCGGGTTCGTGCCCCGGTCCGGGAAGATCCCACATGCTGCGGAGTGGCAGGGCCCGTGAGCCATGGCTGCTGAGCCTGCACATCCGGAGCCTGTGCTCCACAATGGGAGAGGCCACAACAGTGAGAGGCCCGCAAACAGCAAAAAAAAAAAGAAAAGAAAAAAAAAGAACAGTTGCCACATATGCCCTGGGTCTGGGTGGTCACATAGAGGGCAGACAACAGATCATCGGGGAAACAGAGCTGGTGTGAAGAGATATGGGCTCGAGATTTGCCCAGGGATCAGTGTGAGCATCCAACCAGGTGACTCCAGGCAGATGCTGGACGCGGGAAATCTCACCTTTAATGTACCAGCGTGCATGTGTGGGGCACTGGCGTTCTCACACCACAGGGCAGTGGTCAACCATGGTGTGCGTCCAAACCACCCACAGAGCTTGTCAACCACACAGCTGGCCTCCCTGCCCTGTCCCGTTCAGAGTTCCTGAATCACAAGGTCTGGGGTGAGGCCATGGGATGAATATGTTTAACAAATGCTTAAGATTATTCTCATTAAAGTTTGAGAATTATTGCACTTGTGTCTTGGAGCCCTTACTAGCATCAAAATCCCAAGGGCAGTTTTTGTGAAACAGAAAAGTGTGTCATAGAAACCCAACCCAATGCCAGCTGGGTAATTGCAAGGTTTATTTCCATAAAGCTACACATTCATGTTTAGAATGAATCTCTTCTAGGGCTCATTCTAAACATGGTCAATATGCTCAAAATTGCAATAGGCAAGAGGTAGTATATACAGATAATGAGCTGCAAAAAGCACTCCAAGTTTTGGGTATAACTGTTTGCTTCTGGAAGTGTCCAAAAGGGGCTACATCAGAGAGGCAATTCAGTTTTTCCTCTTTGCTTTCACACACCTGCATTTAATATTGAAGTCTAGTCACTTCTCTCTGGCTGAGTTGATGTGGATTGCCACATTTCATCTAAACTCAGACATTACCAGTTTTAAGGCACACCATTATTTTATGTACCACTATGAAAGAAAAAAGCCAATTAAACGATGCTAATTACTAGACATACCTTCATTTCATATATGTTAAATTCATAAGGGGAGAGGGAAGTATGTTGTTAAAATTCGGTATTTCAAGATTGCCGTTTCCCATGAAAGAGGAGGCTATTATTTCTGGGATGAGATCAAGTTTCCCTTGAACTTGGAGCAGGTTATTTTCTCCACACTTGGCATCTATGCACAGGAGAGCAAAATCTAGTTCTGTGTTAGCACATATTTTGTATGACATTGCTTTCTATTTTGCTAATTAAAGAACAACATTTTAGAGACTAAAGACCAGTGATTATGGAACTAAATTGAGAATTAGGATTAAAGTTTAACAAGAAAATACAATAACATCGAGTTGTAACAGTGTCTCTGCTCTTGTATCATTTAAAGAAGAACAAGCTCAGAAAAAAGAAAAAGAAAATACTGTTCTGCTTATTGTGGGATTAGCCAGGAAAAGTGTCTGATCTGAAATATCCTTCTAGACTATGTAACTTTAATAGGCAGATTTCACCCTTGAAGCTTAATAAATGGCATTGGAACACATGTTTTTTTTCCAGCTCAGGCACTGATATAACCAAGATTGTTTTTTGTCACTCACGAAGAGAAAGCTAGGTAGGAAAGCTATAGCTATAAAACCCTAGTGGGATTTAGGAATCACATTCTCTGTGCTATATGCCGTAAGGCAAATGGTACATGGTAACTGGAATTTGCTTTTCTAAACTACAAGAGTATATATTTGTGACTCTTATTCATCCAAGACAAGAAGCTGCTCCACTCCTGTATTTGAAAATAGAGCAACCAGATTTGGAAACCAGATTTGCAACGCATGTTTTCTGATGGCAATGATAAGATTTTGTCCCCAGGGCAAGAGGTGATTTGGTTAAGGTTTTTTTTTTTTTTTTTCCACAGGACACCTGCCTTTCGGATAGTTTGTTGTGCAGCCATAGATGAAGTTTGGGGTAGTTTTTGACACAACAATAGATACCTGAATTTGGGGTAGTTTGTGATGTAGCAACAGATAATGGAAACAGGAAGAAACCCAGTAAGGGTAAGCTTTCAAGCCAAATCCTTTAGAGGGTATCTCCAGCTTGATCCTGTTGAGGGAATCTGAATTATGTGTCAGAGTTATCTTAACCGTAGGTTTTCATGTTCCTGGTTATTGGATAAGGACCACTTGTGGGGCAGAGATGGTGGCATAAACTCTCAGGCTCTTCTGGCTTTCTTCAGAGTGTAGACAGTGTCAGTCACCCCTCAGAGTGTACCTGGCCTGTAGCTGGCACTGCACCATCATATCAGAGCAGGTAGTAGTAACTCATCTGTTATTATTTCTCAATATTTAACAGACTATACAACACAAGCAAGAAAGCCACGCAACAATCCAAGGCTGTAGCTTGTTTGATTGATTAAGGACTTTATTTAATAGTGACACATTGTGGGAGGAATCTTTGTAGGTAGAGGAACAGTTAGGTGCACTTTCTTTTTTGCAAGATAGGAAAAATAAGCCCTGAAAAATGACGCAGGTGAAAGATGCTTGCGTAGCAAAGCACAGGAAAGCAGCTTTGTGACAGCACCAAACATTTTCTGCTGTTCAGAGAAGCGTGAAGTGGGAGATGCTAAGTTGTTGACTGGTGTGTTAGACAGTAGTGTTGGCACAACTAACTTCCTAATTCCTGACCCTATTGAAGAAATGCCTGTAGTCTTTTTTGTTGAGTTTAATTAGAGCATAAATATGATTTTTAAAAAGTGGAAATTGGTTAGAATTCGAGAACTAATTTTCAACAAAGTGTCTTAGAAAACCTGTGCGGGCGGTTTGGGGAGGAAGGTCTCATTTTCTAAAGGCAAATTTTGGCTACCTCTGTCCTCTCCCTTCTGCCTCAACACTTAAAAAAAGAGAAATAGGTTTTTTTCAAATCCACAATATCAAGCAATAAGTTTTGTGATATTCTTTCCTAGATTTATCTTACAACAGAAAACAATTTTTTACTTGGTCTAGGGTTTTTAACATACAGATGTTCAGAATGAATGAAAGAATTTTACACACCACAGTTAAGAGCTGATCTATTCCACTTGCTATAATATACAACCTGGACCTCTTCTGGGCACCCAAAGTGCTGCCACTGGGGTTTTTGCTGGGTGGGACAGCAGCTTTTGGCAGTGCCAAAAAAGCTTAAGTGCTGAGGTTAAACTAAGAGTTCTGGGTAAATGTTGCCTCAAAACAGCTGCTGGCACCAAAGCCAAATGAGCCAAGGAATCAATTACCCTCAGATGCTGGCACGTCAGATGGCTAGAACCATCATCACTGGAGCTGCTGGGAGAGAAATCTCTGGTTAAGTCGGGTATCTGATGAAGCTAAGAACAGAATACACACCCATTTCCTGGGCAATTGTTTCTTTTCCATAAGCTCCCGCCGAGGGACACAGATGGCATCATTTGGCCCCAAGTGGCAGCCCTTCCAATGCCTGGACACCGTTTCTTCCTTCATTCAGACATCGGGAAATGAAGTTTTTTTTTTTTACATCTTTATTGGAGTATAATTGCTTTACAATGGTGTGTTAGTTTCTGCTTTATAACAAAGTGAATCAGTTATACATATACATATGTTCCCATATCTCTTCCCTCTTGCGTCTCCCTCCCTCCCACCCTCCCTATCCCACCCCTCTAGGTGGTCACAAAGCACAGAGCTGATCTCCCTGTGCTATGCGGCTGCTTCCCACTAGCTATCTACCTTACGTTTGGTAGTGTATATATGTCCAATGCCTCTCTTCGCTTTGTCACAGATTACCCTTCCTCCTCCCCATATCCTCAAGTCCATTCTCTAGTAGGTCTGTGTCTTTATTGCTATCTTACCCCTAGGTTCTTCATGACATTTTTTTTTCTTAAATTCCATATGTATGTGTTAGCATATGGTATTTGTCTTTCTCTTTCTGACTTACTTCACTCTGTATGACAGACTCTAGGTCTATCAACCTCATTACAAATAGCTCAATTTCGTTTCTTTTTATGGATGAGGAATATTCCATTGTATATATGCGCCACATCTTCTTTATCCATTCATCCGATGATGGGCACTTAGGTTGTTTCCATCTCCAGGCTATTGTAAATAGAGCTGCAATGAACATTTTGGTACATGACTCTTTTTGAATTACGGTTTTCTCAGGGTATATGCCCAGTAGTGGGATTGCTGGGTCATATGGTAGTTCTATTTGTAGTTTTTTAAGGAACCTCCATACTGTTCTCCACAGTAGCGGTATCAATTTACATTCCCACCAACAGTGCAAGAGGGTTCCCTTTTCTCCACACCCTCTCCAGAATTTACTGTTTCTAGATTTTTTGATGTTGGCCATTCTGACTGGTATGAGATGATATCCCATTGTAGTTTTGATTTGCATTTTTCTAATGATTAATGATGTTGAGCATTCTTTCATGTGTTTGTTGGCAGTCTGTATATCTTCTTTGGAGAAATGTCTATGTAATTCTTCTGCCCATTTTTGGGTTGGGTTGTTTGTTTTTTTGTTATTGAGCTGCATGAGCTGCTTATAAATTTTGGAAATTAATCCTTTGTCAGTTGCTTCATTTGCAAATATTTTCTCCCATTCTGTGGGTTGTCTTTTGGTCTTGTATATTGTTTCCTTTGCTGTGCAAAAGCTTTGAAGTTTCATTAGGTCCCATTTGTTTATTTTTGTTTTTAATTTCCATTTCTCTAGGAGGTGGGTCAAAAAGGATCTTGCTGTGATTTATGTCATAGAGTGTTCTGCCTATGTTTTCCTCTAAGAGTTTGATAGTTTCTGGCCTTACATTTAGGTCTTTAATCCATTTTGAGCTTATTTTTGTGCATGGTGTTAGGGAGTGATCTAATCTCATACTTTTACATGTACCTGTCCAGTTTTCCCAGCACCACTTATTGAAGAGGCTGTCCTTTCTCCACTGTACATTCCTGGCTCTTTTATCAAAGATAAGATGACCATATGTGCGTGGGTTTATTTCTGGGCTTTCTATCCTGTTCCATTGATCTATCTTTCTGTTTTTGTGCCAGTACCATACTGTCTCGATTACTGTAGCTTTGTAGTATAGTCTGAAGTCAGGGAGCCTGATTCCTCCAGCTACATTTTTCGTTCTCAAGATTGCTTTGGCTATTTGGGGTCTTTTGTGTTTCCATACAAATTGTGAAATTTTTTGTTCTAGTTCTGTGAAAAATGCCAGTGGTAGTTTGATAGGGATTGCATTGAATCTGTAGATTGCTTTGGGTAGTATAGTCATTATCAAAATGTTGATTCTTCCAATCCAAAAACATGGTATATCTCTCCATCTATTTGTATCATCTTTAATTTCTTTCATCAGTGTCTTATAATATTCTGCATACAGGTCTTTTGTCTCCTTAGATAGGTTTATTCCTATTGTATTCTTTTTGTTGCAATGGTAAATGGGAGTGTTTTCTTGATTTCACTTTCAGATTTTTCAACATTAGTGTATAGGAATGCCAGAGATTTCTGTGCATTAATTTTGTATCCTGCTACTTTACCAAATTCATTGATTAGCTCTAGTAGTTTTCTGGTAGCATCTTTAGGATTCTCTATGTATAGTATCATGTCATCTGCAAACAGAGACAGCTTTACTTCTTCTTTTCCGATTTGGATTCCTTTTATTTCCTTTTCTTCTCTGATTGCTGTGGCTAAAACTTCCATAAGTGTGTTGAATAAGAATGGTGAGAGTGGGCAACCTTGTCTTGTTCCTGATCTTAGTAGAAATGCTTTCAGTTTTTCACCATTAAGGACGATGTTGGCTGTGCGTTTGTCATATATGGCCTTTATTATGTTGAGGAAAGTTCCCGCTATGCCTACTTTCTGCCGGGTTTTTATCATAAATGGGTGTTGAATTTTGTCGAAAGCTTTCTCTGCATCTATTGAGATGATCATATGGTTTTTCTCCATCAATTTGTTAATATGGTGCATCACGTTGACTGATTTGCATATATTGAAGAATCCTTGCATTCCTGGAATAAATCCCACTTGGTCATGGTGTATGATCCATTTAATGTGCTGTTGGATTCTGTTTGCTAGTATTTTGTTGAGAATTTTTGCATCTATGTTCATCAGTGATATTGGCCTGTACTTTTCTTTCTTTGTGACATCCTTGTCTGGTTTTGGGATCAGGGTTATGGTGGCCTCGTAGAATGAGTTTGGGAGTGTTCCTCCCTCTGCTGTATTTTGGAAGAGTTTGAGAAGGATAGGTGTTAGCTCTTCTCTAAATGTTTGATAGAATTCACCTGTGAAGCCATCTGGTCCTGGGCTTTTGTTTGTTGGAAGATTTTTAATCACAGTTTCAATTTCAGTGCTTGTGATTGGTCTGTTCATATTTTCTATTTCTTCCTGATTCAGTCTTGGCAGGTTGTGCATTTCTAAGAATTTGTCCATTTCTTCCAGGTTGTCCATTTTATTCGCATAGAGTTGCTTTTAGTAATCCCTCATGATCTTTTGTATTTCTGCAGTGTCAGTTCTTACTTCTCCTTTTTCATTTCTATTTCTATTGATTTGAATCTTCTCCCTTTTTTTCTTGATGAGTGTGGTTAACGGTTCATCAATTCTGTTTATCTTCTCAAAGAACCAGCTTTTAGTTTTATTGATCTTTGCTATCATTTCCTGCATTTCTTTTTCATTTATTTCTGATCTGATTTTTATGATTTCTTTCCTTCTGCTAACTTTGGGGGTTTTTTTGTTCTTCTTTCTCTAATTGCTTTAGGTGCAAGGTTAGGTTGTTTATTCGAGATGTTTACTGTTTCTTAAGGTAGAATTGTATTCGTGTAAACTTCCCTCTTAGGACTACTTTTGCTGCATCCCATAGATTTTGGGTCGTCGTGTCTCCATTGTCATTTGTTTCTAGGTATTTTTTGATTTCCTCTTTGATTTCTTCAGTGATCACTTCGTTATTAAGTAGTGTATTGTTTAGCCTCCATGTGTTTGTATTTTTTACAGATCTGTTCCTGTAATTGATATCTAGTCTCATAGCGTTGTGGTCAGAAAAGATAGTTGATACAATTTCAATTTTCTTAAATTTACCAAGGCTTGATTTGTGACCCAAGATATGATCTATCCTGGAGAATGTTCCATGAGCACTTGAGAAAAAAGTGTATTCTGTTGTTTTTGGATGGAATGTCCTATAAATATCAATTAAGTCCATGTTGTTTAATGTATCATTTAAAGCTTGTTACCTTATTTTCATTTTGCATGATCTGTCCATTGGTGAAAGTGGGGTGTTAAAGTCCCCTACTATTACTATGAATGTGTTACTGTCGATTTCCCCTTTTATGGCTGCTAGTATTTGCCTTATGTATTGAGGTGCTCCTATGTTGGGTGCATAAATATTTACAATTGTTATATCTTCTTCTTGGATCGATCCCTTGATCATTATGTAGTGTCCTTCTTTGTCTCTTCCCATTTTGGGTGCATAAATATTTACAATTGTTATATCTTCTTCTGGGATCAATTCCTTGATCATTATGTAGTGTCCTTCTTTGTCTCTTGTAATAGTCTTTATTTTAAAGTCTATTTTGTCTGATATGAGAATTGC
>NW_006775074.1:560713-573226 GCF_000442215.2 Lipotes vexillifer
CCGTTGGTCCTCCCCATTCCTGTCCATCTTGTGCAGAAATTGCCAAGTGTGCCAAACAGGACGTGTCCTTCTTTGTCTCTTGTAATAGTCTTTATTTTAAAGTCTATTTTGTCTGATATGATCTCCAGCTTTCTTTTGGTTTTCATTTGCATGAAACATCTTTTTCCATCCCCTTACTTTCAGTCTGTATGTGTCTCTAGGTTTGAAGTGGGTCTCTTGTTCTCTTGTAGACAGCATATATATGGGTCTTGTTTTTGTATCCATTCAGCCAATCTGTGTCTTTTGGTGGGAGCATTTAGTCCATTTACATTTAAGGTAATTATCGATATGTATGTTCCTATTCCCATTTTCTAAATTGTTTTGGGTTCGTTATTATAGGACTTTTCCTTCTCTTGTGTTTTTGTCTAGAGAAGTTCCTTTAGCATTTGTTGTAAAGCTGGTTTGGTGGTGCTGAACTCTCTCAGCTTTTGCTTGTCTGTAAAGGTTTTAATTTCTCCATCAAATCTGAATGAGATCCTTGCTGGGTAGAGTAATCTTGGTTGCAGGTTTTTCTCCTTCATCACTTTAAATATGTCCTGCCAGTCCCTTCTGGCTTGCAGAGTTTCTGCTGAAAGATCAGCTGTTAACCTTATGGGGATTCCCTTGTGTGTTATTTGTTGTTTTTCCCTTGCTGCTTTTAATATGTTTTCTTTGTATTTAATTTTTGACAGTTTGATTAATATGTGTCTTGGCCTATTTCTCCTTGGATTTACCCTGTATGGGACTCTCTGTGCTTCCTGGACTTGATTAACTATTTCCTTTCCCACATTAGGGAAGTTTTCAACTATAATCTCTTCAAATATTTTCTCAGTTCCTTTCTTTTTCTCTTCTTCTTCTGGAACCCCTATAATTCGAATGTTGGTGCATTTAATGCTGTCCCAGAAGTCTCTGAGACTGTCCTCAGTTCTTTTCATTCTTTTTTCTTTATTCTCCTCTGCAGTAGTTATTTCCACTATTTTATCTTCCATGTCACTTATCCGTTATTCTGCCTCAGTTATTCTGCTATTGATCCCATCTAGAGTATTTTTTTTAATATAATAATGTTTATTTATTTTTACCTGTTGACAGTTTGCTTTATTTATTTATTTATGGCTGTGTTGGGTCTTCGTTTCCGTGCGAGGGCTTTCTCTAGTTGTGGCAAGCGGGGGCCACTCTTCATCGTGGTGCATGGGCCTCTCACTATCGCGGCCTCTCTTGTTGCAGAGCACAGGCTCCCGACGTGCAGGCTCAGTAATTGTGGCTCACAGGCCCAGTTGCTCTGCGGCATGTGGGATCTTCCCAGACCAGGGCTCGAACCCGTGTCCCCTGCATCGGCAGGCGGACTCTCAACCACTGCGCCACCAGGGAAGCCCCCATCTAGAGTATTTTTAATTTCATTCATTGTGTTGTTCATCGCTGCTTGTTTCCTCTTTAGTTCTTCTAGGTCCTTGTTAAATGTTTCTTGCATTTTGTCTATTCTATTTCCAAGATTTTGGATCATCTTTACTATCATTATTCTGAATTCTTTTTCAGGTAGACTGCCTATTTCCTCTTCATTTGTTAGGTCTGGTGGGTTTTTATCTTGCTCCTTCATCTGCTGTGTGTTTTTCTGTCTTCTCATTTTGCTTATCTTACTGTGTTTGGGGTCTCCTTTTTGCAGGCTGCAGGTTCGTAGTTCCCGTTGTTTTTGGTGTCTGTCCCCAGTGGCTAAGGCTGGTTCAGTGGGTTGTGTAGGCTTTCTGGTAGAGGGGACTAGTGCCTGTGTTCTGGTGGATGAGGCTAGATCTTGTCTTTCTGGTGGGCAGGTCCACGTCTGGTGGTGTGTTTTGGGGTGTCTGTGGACTTATTATGATTTTAGGCAGCCTCTCTGCTAATGGGTGGGGTTGTGTTCCTGTCTTGCTAGTTGTTTGGCATAGGGTGTCCAGCACTGTAGCTTGCTGGTCATTGAGTGAAGCTGGGTGCTGGTGTTGAGATGGAGATCTCTGGGAGATTTTCGCTGTTTGATATTATGTGAAGCTGGGAGGTCTCTTGTGGACCAGTGTCCTGAAGTTGGCTCTCCCACCTCAGAGGCACAGCACTGACTCCTGGCTGCAGCACCAAGAGCCTTTCATCCACCCGGTTCAGAATAAAAGGATGAAAAAGTAGAAAGAAAGAATTAGTAGAAGTAGAAATAAATAAATAAAGAAAGAAAGGAGGGAGGGAGGGAGGGAGGGATTAAGGGAGGAAGGAAGGAGGGAAGGAAGGAAAAAAGAAAGAAAGAAGATAAAGTAAAATAAAATAAAGTAATATAAATATAATAAAGTTGTTAAAATAAAAAAATTATTAAGAAAATAAAAGAAAAAACATTAAAGAAAACAAAGAAAACCGACAGATAGAGCCCTAGGACAAATGGTGGAAGCAAAGCTATACAGACAAAATCTCACACAGAAGCATACACATACACACTCAGAAAAAGAGGAAAAGGGGAAAAAATCATAAATCTTGCTCTCAAAGTCCACCTCCTTAATTTGGGATGATTCTTTGTCTATTCATGTATTCCACAGATGCGGGGTACATCAAGTTGATTGTGGAGCTTTAATCCGCTGCTTCTGAGGCTACTGGGAGCAATTTCCCTTTCTCTTCTTTGTTCTCACAGCGCCCAGGGGCTCAGCTTTGGATTTGGCCCCGCCTCTGCGTGTAGGTCGCCGGAGGGCGTCTGTGCTTCGCTCAGACAGGACGGGGTTAAAGGAGCCGCTGACTCGGGGGCTCTGGCTCACTCAGGCCGGGGGAGGGAGGGGCACGGAGTGCTGGGCGGGCCTGCGGCGGCAGAGGCCGGCGTGACATTCCACCAACCTGAGGCGCGCCGTGCGTTTTCCCGGGTAAGTTGTCCCTGGATCCCGGGACCCTGGCAGTGGCGGGCTGCACAGGCTCCCCGGAAGGGCGGTGTGGATAGTGACCTGTGCTCGCACACAGCCTTCTTGGTGGCGGCAGCAGCAGCCTTAGCGTCTCATGCCCGTCTCTGTGGACCGCGCTTTTAGCCGCGGCTCGCACGCGTCTCTGGAGCTCCTTTAAGCAGCGCTCTTAATCCCCTCTCCTCGCGCACCAGGAAATAAAGAGGGAAGAAAAAGTCTCTTGCCTATTCGGCAGCTCCAGACTTTTCCCCGGACTCCTTCCCGGCTAGCCGTGGCGCACTAACCCCCTGCAGGCTGTGTTCACGCTGCCAACCCCAGTCCTCTCCCGGCACTCCAACCGAAGCCCGAGCCTCAACTCCCAGCCCCGCCGCCCTGACGGGTGAGCAGACAAGCCTCTCGCGCTGGTGAGTACCGGTCGGCCCCGATCCTCTGTGCGGGAATCTCTCCGCTTTGCTCTCCGCACCCCTGTTGCTTCGCTCTCCCCCGCGGCTCCGAAGCTTTCCCCCTCCACCACCCGCAGTCTCCGCCCGCGAAGGGGCTTCCTAGTGTGTAGAAACCTTTCCTCCTTCACAGCTCCCTCCCACTGGTGCTGGTCCCGTCCCTATCCTTTTGTCTCTGTTTATTCTTTTTTCTTTTGCCCTACCCAGGTATGTGGGGAGTTTCTTGCCTTTTGGGAGGTCTGAGGTCTTCTGCCAGCGTTCAGTAGGTGTTCTGTAGGAGTTGTTCCACGTGTAGATGTATTTCTGGTGTATCTGTGGGGAGGAAGGTGATCTCTGCGTCTTATTCTTCCACCATCTTTCCGGAAGCCGGGAAACGAAGCTTTAATGGGAGACAATGAGACCCCCCTGGGCTTCCAAGTGCCGGCTGGTGGGGAGAGGGCTTCTGGGGTCACAGACACAATCACTGCTTCCGTTTGACTTCACTGATTGCTCACTGCTGGGGCTGATGGGGATTTTCAAGTTGATTAAAACTGGAGATTTAGTGGCTGAAATAGAATTTCTCAGATAATTGCTGGAAATGGGCCAATTCCTTTGCTGGACTGAGTTCCATGTGGCAGATGATATGCTCTCTGACCGAAACCAGATCCACAAGAGACAAAAACGATTCTTAAAGACACACCGTCCAAACAGGTGCTTGGTCTTGTGATCAGCAGGGCAAGGGAGGGCAGGATGGGATGCTCCTGTATTTCTATTTCTTTGCTCTAAGGTGTTAACCAAAGGAGTGTCAGAGCCTATTCAGGTTTTTTAAATTGGTATTTGACACCACAGCCTTAAACTTATAAATGGACTTCTTGGGCTTGGGATGGTTTTCTTTAGAAAATGAAATCAAGATGAAGATGGTTCTATTTCTCTCTAGAAACAATTTCAAAGGGCATCCTATTTCTTTCTTCACCTGAATCTTTTCTTTTGTAGTTGCACAGTTTTCTGCTTGTAAATGTGTGTGTGTTTCATGCTTTTTCCTGCACAAGACCATGTTTGACCCTCGCAGTCGGTCAGGATGGCATTAAAACAGTGTGAGCTTGTGAGTCCAAACCAAGACCCCACACAGCTTTGTGCTGCACAGAGTTCAAAATGTTTTAAATGTTGTGCCTGAAAGACTTAAAAAATTATACCACCCAAGACTGGTGAGGGGGCCTGGAAAACGGTACTCCCATACTCTGCTGCTGCTCCTGGAAGGCAATCTGATGATGTTGATCAATGGCTTTCAAAACGTACATGTCCTTTGACCCAGCACTTCTTCTAGAACTTAGTCTTTAGGAGATAATCAGGGACATCAGCAAAGTTTGGCTTCTCTTAACATTAGTGGCTGCCTGTCTCGCAAAATTGTGTCCAGCAAAATCTTGTCTAGCAAAATCTTGGCAGTAGTGTTTAACTTCGAAGGACTAGAATAGCGTGTATTCTGTAACAGCAAAGGTGGAAATGTTAACAGTGGTTGTTTCCCCCCGTTGAGTTATAATTCTCTTTTGCGTGTATTTTCTAATTTTTCTTCAATGAATATGTTACTCTTTTAAAAATATTAAAAAATTTTTGAACTGTGAAAGAATTTTGCTGTAGAAGTTTGTCTACTGACATGATAAAAATGTTCACAGGAAGAACACTTGTAAATAAAAGGGTGTTAAACTGCATGTGCAGTGATTCTACTTTTTAGAAAAGAGAAATGAATTTCTTCTCTGTCTTTGCACCTTTCCTCCCCGCTCTCACAACACAGAAACAGGTTTGCATACACACACATCTGGAAGCACACACACCAGTATACTGCAGTGGTTCTCTTTTGGTAAGAGATACGGAACAATTTCTTCTCTTTGCTCATCTGTATAATTTATATTTTTTTCGATGAACATGTAATACTTGTATAACTGGAAAAAATAGAGCTTAATTTCACACACAATAGACAGGATGCCTGAAGTGTATCTATGAAGGGGGTTGTCAGGTGCCCTGTTCTCAGTCCTCCGCCCCCTTTTTCTTACTGAGTGCCGATGTAGGTTTGGGATTTCCTTCTATCTTAGGTAAAATGGAGCCTCCCATTTATACAGAAGTGTTTTAGGTCAGAAAGCCTCAGACAACCACCAGCCAGCATCTCAGTGGCCTTTGGGGTAAGATACACATCTGGGATTTAGAAGCAGGCATGGGGAGGGAGGATTTGTAGCCTGCCACCTCTAAATATTGCACCCAGTGACCCCCCTTTTAAAAGCCTTTGCCTGGCCCAGCCCACTGGCTCCGGGGGTGGCTTCTGGCTCTTTCCTACCTGGGATGGGCAGGAAGGAAATGATTGTCAGCGGTGCTGATCTATTAGAACCGGAAAGCTTTCCCCGGGCTCTCATAAAACATACTGCACTTAAAGTCACTTCTCTCATCCATTTATTCCCCTAGAGAAATCTGTGTAACATGGGAAGGTGAAGGAGGAGTTAGAGCAGAGCTTCTCACAGCTGGGGACTTATAGGCAGTGGCGTGTAATGGCTAGAAGCAGGCTTTGCTGTGCCAGCTACCTCTGTGTGGGCAACACTCTGCCACACACTAGCTGTGTGACCTCGGGCAAACACTTAACACCTCTGGGCCTTAGTTTCCTTATTTGTAAAATCTAGATGACAACATTGTAATGATTAAATTAGGTAAAACAGGTACAGCACTTTGAACAGAGCCTGGCGTTTGGCAAGCACTCAGCAAATGTACTACAACTTCCACAAATGTTGCCATATTGTTGTTCTTACGTCCTCTTCTATTATTTTAATTATTTTAAGAAATAGATGACCCATACCCATGGTACAAATTACAACCTCAAAATGTAACAAAAAACGTACAGTGATGTGGTAGCTCCAATACTGCCCCCTCCCAAAGATGTCCATGTGCTAATCCTTGGATCCTGTGAATGTGTTACATGGCAAAAGGCACTTTCAGATGTAATTCAGTTTATGAACTTTAAGATAGGGAGATTATCCTGGATTATCTAGGTGGGCCCAGTCTAGATAAAAACAGAGAAATTTCCCGGCTAGTGATAGAGAGGTGCAGCAGAAGTGGAAGGCAGAGAGATTCTGAGCATGAGTGAGATTCACTAGCTGGTGCTTCAGGTACCATGTGGGATGCAGGCAGCCTGGAGGCTCCAAGCCCAGCCCTGGATGACAGACAGTGAGGACACTGGGACTTCAGTCCCACAACCGCAAGCAACTGACTTCAGCCAACACCCTAAATGAGCCAAAAAGCAGATTCTTCCCCAGAACCTCCAATAAGGGACGAACACTGCTGGCACCTTGGTTTCAACCTCATGGAAGCCAGAATAGAGAAACCAGTCAGTCCAACCCAGACGTTTGACAGCGAGACAACAAATTTGTATTGTCTTAGGCTGTGAAAGTTTTCATAATCAATAGAAAGAGTAAGTTTCACTCCTACCCTTGATTCCCAGCCCCCATTTCCCTTTCCTGGAGACAACCTCCCTGTGTTTAGAAGGGAAAATCAGAAAAAGGGAGGAAATAGGTTTCTTATTTAGGATATTTTAAGCTGAGAGATTTTGGTTTGGGAAGATCAAAGAGTAGGAAGAATGATAGTTCTTGGATGTTTTCTTAGGGAAATCTGTAATGCTGCATTGTGCCAAGTGTGATACTGTCCACATGAAAATGATTAATGAAGCAGTAAATCTGAGATATTTATGAGTCTTTATAGAAAAGAGAATCACAACTATTTAGAAAATGTGGATAATTATGAACATAATGGTGAACTTAAAAGATGTGAATGTATCATAAAGGAAAGCTCCCTCTGAAAATATGAGGTTTTCTTTTAAGAACCATCAAAAAGCTTCTGAATAACTCAGTCCTGTCCCTCCTAGAAGCCAAATTCTCTAGAAAATGGGGAGAGAGAGAGTGGAAGGGAGAGAAGGAAGAGACCATTATTCAATATGAAGAAAAGAAATATGAACAGAAAAGAACTGTAAATATTCGAGGTGGAATCAGAGCTTGAGTCATTTTAATCAGATCTGGGACAAGGTAGACAAAGATGGTCCTGTAGATAGATTGGGTCATTTTATATGTCCCTCCTTCTATTGATAACCAGTCTGCAGCCGTATATTTCTCCTACTGACATTGGAAAGTTGACAGTCTATCAGCTATTACTTATATTTTAAACCTGGCTTTGCAGGATTTTTTTTTTCTGGTGTTGGTGGCAGGGAGGTCAGGAAAGGAATGCAATAAGCCATCAAATGGACATGCTGGCATATTCTTTCAGAGGACTCACCAAACCTGACTTACATGCTGAAAACTTATTGTGTTTTACTTTAACCAAATGATTCATAATTAAGAAATCAAGGGACTTCCCTGGTGGTACAGTGGATAAGACTCCGCATTCCCAGTACAGGGGGCCTGGGTTCGATCCCTGGTTCAGAGAACTAGATACCACATGCATGCCGCAACTAAGAGTTCACATGCCGCAACTAAGATTTCACGTGCCGCAACTAAAGAGCCCAAGAGCAGCAACTAAGGAGCCGGCGAGCACAACTAAAGGAGCCAGCCTGCCACAAGTAAGACCCGGCACAACCAACCAACTAACTAACTAACTAACGAACGAACTAACTAAATAGATATTAAAAAAAGAAATCAAGTTAAAAATGCTTTATGAATATTTGGAGGAAATAAAGTATATTGACTAGTCTGATGAATGTTAGCCCCAGTGGGAATATTGTAACCATTCCTATATCGTGGAAATAATAATTGTTCAAGTCAGATTACAAATAAGGCAAAATGCAGCTTTCTCATGACAAAAATAGAATATGCAATGGTGCTGTCTGAATAGTTGTTTTTTATTTTTGAACAGAAAAAAAACTTTAAAAAATGCAATTGCGGGCTTCCCTGGTGGCGCAGTGGTTGAGAGTCCGCCTGCCGATGCAGGGGACGCGGGTTCGTGCCCCGGTCTGGGAAGATCCCACATGCCGCGGAGCGCCTGGGCCCGTGAGCCATGGCCGCTGAGCCTGCGCGTCCGGAGCCTGTGCTCCGCAACGGGAGAGGCCACAACACTGAGAGGCCCGCATACCGGACAAAAAAAAAAAATGCAATTGCTTTGCAATAATTTTCTCAAGAGATTTCATCCCGAGAAGAATCAGATGTAACTCATAGACTTTTATTCCCACCCAACAAATGTATCACAATGTGTGCAATCACCCCGGAGTTCACTTCTAGACTTGTACATCCTCAGACTGGCAGTTATTGTTACATTGATTTCAAAGAAAGGCCAGAAACAATTTCCTCTGAAGTCTTTCTGTCTGTTACGACTCAGTGCAGAGCACCAGGAAGATGCTCCCACCTGGCCCCTTTTTCCAACAAAAGAATCCTGGGCGTCGAGGAAGTGCTTTCCAGTCAAGGCTCTGCAGTCTCTCTGCTCTTGGCTGAATAAGAAAGGTGTCTCAGCTAGGTGGCTTTGATCAATAGAACGCCTTCAAGGTCAGCAGAGAGAACCTGGTTTAATTTGCTTTTGTAGAGGAATGAGGACAGAGGCACCTATCATGAGTAGAGGACAGGGGGATGTTCTTGTGATACCCACCAAGGCCATACACTTGGGCATGGAATTAGGTTTCTCATGGCCCTCTTGGTCCATCCCATTCTCTTTAAAAATGGTTTAAAAATAATTTTCCAAAGGGGAAAGTTGGGGGGGGGAATAAATTTCGAGGTTGGGATTAACATATACACACTATTATATATAAAATAGATAATCAACAAGGGCCTACTGTATAGCATGGGGAACTCTACTCAATACTCTGTAATAAGCTACATGGGGAAAGAATCTGAAAAAGAATATATATATATATAACTGAATCAAGTTGCTATATACCTGAAACTAACACTACATTATAACTCCACTGTACTGCTATATAAAATAAAAATTTTAAATATTTAAAAATAATTTTTATTTTTTATACAACTTTTAAAGGTTACTTTCCATTCATAGTTATTATAAAATATTGGCTATATTCTCTGTGTTGTACAGTACATCCTTGAGTCTATCTTTCACCCAGTAGTTTGTACCTTCCACTCCCCAACCCCTATACTGCCACCCCCATTGGTAAGAACTAGTTTGTTCTCTACATCTGTGAGTCTGCTTTTTTGTTATATTCACTAGTTTTTTGTATTTTTTTGCTTCCACATATAAGTGATATCATACGGTATTTTTCTTTCATTGCCTGACTTATTTCACTTGGCGTAATGCCCCTCAAGTCCATCCATGTTGCTGAAATTTACAAAATTTCGTTCTTTTTTATTACTGAGTGGTATTGGTATTCCATTGTATACATGTACCACATCTTGCCTATCCATTCATCTATTGATCGATATTTAGGTTGCTTCCATGTCTTGGCTAAATAGTGCTGCTGTGAACATTGGCATTCTGTTCTCTTCATGTGGCTAATGAAGAAGACGCCACATGTGGTTAAAATAACCCCCAGAAGAAACTGGCATCCTAACTATGAGAATCACATCAAAGAACATCCTTATTTGCTATGATCACACATCTTCAAAAGACAAATTATTAACACTCATGCAGTTGTCCTGCCTGTGGTCAACTTGCTAAGAGTTTTCCATATCCAGCCATGTCAGTCAGATCAAACTGCATGCATCTGATGGCCAACTGGATTATTGCCTGTTAAACTGGGTAGTTGCTCATTTATGAGAAATACGGGATCAAATGCTCTGGTCCTGATGAGAGCATGACATTTTAGAAAAGCAATGTGTATTTTATCTTTAAATCTAAGAGTGGTATTGACTGTTGAGAACACCAGCTGTTATTTGTCTTTCTGCACCCATCTTGAGGGAAAGTTTTCAAATACATTTTCCAAATCATTGACAAGATGTTCCTTCATCTTCCGTTTATAACGCTACAGTTTTGGACCTCGTTATCTTTTAGAGACCGTCTCAAAGAAAGTGGGGCACAATTCTTGACTGCGAGAAGGTGTAGTTACCATGATCTTGGCAGGAGTTTTTGACTATCTGTTTTACAGAATTCAAATTAACTCACTTCTGTGATGACCCATCTAGTAAACTTTGGGTTTCTCCATTTAAACTTCTTTGGACTGAAGTCATCCTCAACTTATTTCTCCATTTATTTGTCTTCTTGTCTGCTTAATGGAATAAGGTGGGTGGTTGCTGCTGAGTTTTGATGATTGGGATGTGCCGTGCATGGTGGGAGCTTCTTGGATGGTAAGGTGGGGAGCTGACAACAGTGAGAATCTCCGTGGGCAGCGATAGGAGCTGCCATGTGCTCTAATTAATATTCCACAAACCTCTTAGGTCTCAGCTTCCAAGCCATTTCCTCAAGGAAGCCTCTCTGACTCCCCCAAATTAAATGTCTCTGTATTTCACAGCTCCCTGTACCTCTCCTTTCACACTATTCATCAAATTGCCAAATATCTGTCTTCTTTCCCCATAGGCTGTAGGCTCCACATGGGATGGGAACAGTGTCCATCTGTTCATGTCTGTGTCTCTGGCACTTACCTTTCAATCATGGTGGACTGGCTTTATGTCCACCAATCTTTCTGTTTTGATTGTAGCATTTGCCTCTTTGAAGTGTTCATTTTTTGCATAGCAGAAGGCCATCTTTATGGTGTGGCTTTAGGAAAATTTTACTTCACCCCTAGGCTTTGCTATGAGTGTTCTTCCAGGTTTCTTTGTGAATAAAGCTCAAGTCAATGGAGTTGCACATCTTCTCATGTTT
The DNA here is from genome assembly GCF_000442215.2 of Lipotes vexillifer. NCBI lineage: Eukaryota > Metazoa > Chordata > Mammalia > Artiodactyla > Lipotidae > Lipotes > Lipotes vexillifer. The sequence continues at coordinate 571,806 of NW_006775074.1, forward strand.
TATGGGCGGGGTTAATCTAAGAGTCCACGGGAGCTTGTTTATTTGACCAGGTTGTCCTGTATGTCCATCTGCTCAGAAGTGAATGGGAGGTGCTTCATTGCTCAGTGGGTGAGTAAATTCTGCACTAGTCATTCTACAGCCCAGGATGGTTGGTAAATACTTGCTGAGTTTAGAAATCAGTGGTAAAGGAAGTGGTCATGTGGGGTGAGAAGCTTACATTTGGGAAAGCACATTTGCCCTCCCACATTCAAATCTTGACAAAAGGGTCTCAGATCTGTAATAACGGTATTTCTATTTTTAATCATGTTTTCCCATGGAATTAACATTTAGTGGGCTACAGCAGAATAATTTGAAGAACTTCAGTTTCTGCCTCCTTGGGGCTGAAAGCAGATGAATGAAAATAAACTGGCACTCACAGATAGTCTGTAGATAGAGCTAATTGCTTTAAAAGCCTCAGGATTCCTTCAACCTCCTTGCCCCTATTGGGGTTAAATGCCTCGCTCTCTGGGGATGAGAGGATTCCTTTCTGGCCTGGAAGGCATCTGTGCATTTACAGGCCTCTGCTTCCTACCCCAGGTCTTTAGAATCACACAGCTGCCTTCACCTTTTTACAATTTCTACCGGCGAATTTTTGGAGAGAAAAGGTAAGAGTTAGCATGGGTGGCAAGTAATTATAGTTTTTGATTCCCAATCTTTACATAGAGAACTAAGACCTTTGTGATGATTAAGACTATAAACCTGTGGGTGCTCGTGGAAGCTGTGGGGAGAAGACGGGCTGTACAGATGGGGCTGAACACCCTCCCACCTGTCCCCCACCCTGTTGCCTCCCCCATGTAACTCCCGGAAGGCAACCGCAGAGGAAGACGATTTCAGGAGCTTAAAGGGCGTTTGTTAATCATTTGCATTGCCCAGAATTTCGGGTAAGCTGAGCGGATTTCATTTCAGACACTAAGTAATGAAATGCAGGGCTAATTTTAGAAGTTATTATTCATCAATCAATTAAGTCAGGAAGTTACTTAATACCCTCCCAAAATGATTTTCTAGGCTTCCTGTTTCAGGCACTTAGCCATGATGAGCAGGCAGGGGAAACCTCACCTTGGAAAGCAGGATCCCTGGGGTGAGCATCCCTCTGCTTTGTGGGGAAACGGGGCCAGGGCTGTGGCAGCCAGGAATAGGGGACAGAGCTGACTCGGCTTTCTATTTTCTTTCTTTTATATACTATTTGGCTTTTTCACTGGAGACTGTCAATTTTTGGTGAATGTGATTTTTACGCCAAACTCTTTATTTTGGTCTCGAGGGACCAGATGACTCTGATGGTATTGCTCTTTGTGGTAGATTGTGTTATTGTTCAAAACATCAATCGTCTCTCCATGTGGAGCCCTTCCTGCTGGACAGAGGATTATACCTCCCTGCCCTGCTGA
>NW_006775074.1:573292-598406 GCF_000442215.2 Lipotes vexillifer
GCTGAACTCAAGTGGGGCCCTGAGGCTTGCTGTAGCCAAAGAGCTGTGAGTGAATGTGATGTGAGACTCAAAGCAGATCTCAGGGTTACCCTTCTGAATTTCCTTCTGCCACAAACTGGCCAGGTCACAGGCCGGGTGCCAGGGGGAAGCTGGGCTGGCAGAGCACCGTGGCAGATCCGAGACAGCCGGGCAGCAGGCACGAGAAATAAGCCACTGAAACTTGGGGTCACAACGGCACAGCAGCCTCTTCTGAATGACACCACAGTGAAAACATTTGGGGCCTAATCAGTGAAAGTAATTTTTGCCCACCACTCTCCTTTGATTTCTGCTCATAGAAAGCAACCCTCATCACCGTTTGCAAGGATACTTTTCCAAGTAGCCAAGGATACTTCTCCAAGGCTCAGGAGAAAGCTATGATGTTGCTAACCGAAAATTGAGGCTTCCCTGTAGTAATATACTCAGAAGAGCTGGACAGAGAGGTTGCTCCATGATGGCCAAGATCACACACATCTTGCTGTATCTCTGGTGCTTACCTGTGTGCCTTGCCTGTAAGCGCTCAATAATTATTTGTTGAAAGGATGCTGAGTGATTGAATATACAAGAAATCAGGCATCTCCATGTTTATAGGTGGCAGAGAGCACTTTGGATTTAAAAAACTACAGGCACATCTTGGAGATATGACAGGCTTGGTTCCAGACATCACAATAAAACCAATATCGCATGAAGTGAGTTACACGAATTGTTTTGGTTTCCCAGTGCATGTAAAAGTTATGTTTACACTGTACTGTAGCCTGTTAAGTGTGCAACAGCATTACTTCGAGAAAAATAATGCACCTACCTTGATTAAAAAGTACTTACTGCTAAAAAAGTGCTAACTCTCATTTGAGGCTTTGTTGAGTCGTAATCTTTTTGCAATAGTCACATCAAAGATCACTGATCACAGATCATCATAACAAACAGAATAATAATAATGAAGAAGTTTGAAATATTGCGAGGGTTTTACCAAAATGTGATACAGAGACACGAAATGAGCAAACACTGTTGGAAAAATGGTGCTGACAGCCTTGCTCAACGCAGGGTTGCCACAGACTTTCAGTTTGTTAAAAAAAAAAAAAAAATGCAGTATCTGTGAAGCATAATAAAACAAAGTGCAATAAAATGAGGTCTGCCTGTAGGTTTAGGGTTTGAAATGCAGGTTAAATCAGATAAGGAACCGAGAGGCTGAGGTGGGTCTAAAGGAGTCTGCTGGGGTCAAACCAGGTATCAAAACCCCACGTGTCACTTGGGACTGTGCACAGAGCATAAATAAGTGAGACAGGCTGGCTCATTCTGGCCCAGAAATAGGCTTCCCACCCCTTCTTCTTGAAACATGTGGTTCTCTTAGTCTGTCTCTAATTTCCCCAAGTTTTGGTAGAGAAATATTTTTCTAACTTGACTGTAAGGAAAATAAAAGCATGATTAGAATGACAATCAGTCACTCATGGTCAGCCTCAGTTTCTCAGGGACAGAAGCAGGGGAGGGCTGAAGAGCCCGTGTCCGAGCAAAGGAGTCAGTCGTTTCCCAGCTCCGGCTGAATGCTGCCATGTTGGAATATGGGTCCAGTTTTCCTACAGCATCCTAAATTTCATGAGAAGCTGGCAATCTGGCTTTTGGTTTTGAATTTCCTGATTGTTAAAACGTTGGCACCTAAAAGACAACACTAAGTTCAGTGCAGGCCTGCAGTGCACCTTGGCAGGGCAGACTTGACCCTATGCCACATTGCAACTTTGACCATAGTCTGTGTCTACAAGTGTGGCTTCTGGGATGAGAGCTCTGGACTCTAAGGTTATATTTGCATAGGTGTGTGTATGTTTTAGAAAACACCTGGAGGGAGGGCTGATGCCAGTTCCCACTGCGCCCAAACCGCAGACTGGTGACTCACTATGCAAGCTGCCATGAGGGCAGCAGAAGGCTGCCAAATGGCCTTTTGGAGTCTCTCCTCCACTTAGGCCAACCTCCTTTAACGTTGAATTGAGTATTTCTAAGATTAAATTGGAGACTTGTGTACTAAATTACATATTCAGGGGGTCCTTGCTGAAATAAAGTGTTTTTGTTTTTTGTTTGTTTGTGGAGGTGTGTTTGTCTCTTGTTTCTTTTTCTCAGATAACATTAGAAATGTCCAATCTCCTCCAAGGGAAATGAAGGCCTGGATGAAGAGGCAGAGGGTTTGGAGTCCCAGGACGAGGATGTTCTGGAAAAGGACAGAAAGTCCTGTGTATGAGGAGGTCTTTGTTATCTTCAGCTATTCTGAGGTTGGAGATTGTGGGCTGCAGCAGTGGCTACTGTGTGAAGATGTGTATGATCTTTGGGATGTACCCAACTGATGGAGTTTAAAGAGGGCAATTGTCCCACTTGTGTCCACCCAGCATCACCAGAACATTCTATTTTGGGAATTCTGTTTTGGAAATTTCCCTCATTCAAAAATCCTACCTCCGGAAGGTAGTCGGCAGGTCTCACATACCCAGCCCTCACACTCCCGTTCTTACAGCTGATGTCGAGGCCAGTGACCTAGGCTCTGGGTTTCTTCTATTTGTCATTCCAGATCTGCTTTCCACCCCTCTCTATATGCTCTGTCCACCAGAAGGCCGCCCTGCGTGGACTATATCACCAAAGTTTCCTTGCTTCTGGCTTCTGGTTGGCTTTAGCCAATGGGAGGTAATAGCAGGAGATTGGACAGTGGAAGGAGAGAGCAGTGGGACACAGATTCCTCCATCTCCATCTGTGCCAGGAAGTGTTCTAACTGTTGCTACTGCTCCAGGAATAGAGTAGGGATAGTAGAGAGTCATAGAGATCATTGATGACCTTGCCAACCTGGTGGAGAACACAGATGAGAAACTGCACTGAAACCAGGTGTGTGAATATGGCGGACAGAAAGTCAACATCTTGTGGGATGATTGGTGACTGTTATTGCTGCTTGTGGCTACTGTGGTCACTACAAGCTGGCCTTCCAACTAGTACTGATGAAAGAACCACCAGCTGTGACACCTGCCAGTGATGGAGAAAAGCTCACTGCATGAAAGCTGCTCTTGGTAAAGTCCCCCAAAACTCTGAAACAAAACAAAACAAAACAACAACCCACAGAATGGGAGAAAATATTTGCAAACGAAGTGGCTGACAAGGGATTAATCTTCAAAATATACAAACAGCTCATGCAGCTCTAATACAAACAGCTCATGCAGCTCTATGTCAGAAAAACAAACGACCCAATAAAAATATGGGCAGAAGATCTAAATAGACATTTCTCCAAAGAAGACATACAGATGGCCAAAAGGCACATGAAAATATGGTCAACATAATTAATTTTCAGAGAAATGCAAATCAAAACCACAATGAACTATCACCACACACTGGTCAGAATAGCCATCATCAAGAAGTCTACAAACAATAAATGCTGGAGAGGGTGTGGAGAAAAGGGAACCTTCCTACACTGTTGGTGGGAATGTAAGTTGGTGCAGCCACTGTGGAGAACAGCATGGAGGTTCCTTAAAAAACTAAAAATAGAACTACCATATTATCCAGCAATCCCACTCCTGGGCATATATCTGGAGAAAACCATAGTTAGAAAAGATACATGCACCCCAATGTTCATTGAAGCACTATTTACAATAGCCGGGACATGGAAGCAGCCTAAATGTCCACTGACAGATGAATGGATAAAGAAGATGTGATACATATATACAATGGAATATTAGCCATAAAAAGAACGAAATAATGCCATTTGCAACAACACGGATAGACCTAGAAATGATCATACTAAGTGAAGTAAGTCAGACAGAGAAAGACAAAATCATATGGTATCACTCATATGTGGAATCTAATTTTTAAAAATGATACAACTGAACATATTTACAAAAAGGAAACAGACTTACAGATATGAAAACAAACATGGTTTCCAAAGGGGAAACGGAGTGAGGGGGGAATAAATCAGGAGCTTGGGATTAACATACACACTACTATATATAAGATAGATAACCAACAAGGACCTACTTACTGTAAAGCACAAGGAGCTCCACTCAGTATTCTGTGATAACCTATATGGGAAAAGAATCTGAAAAAGAATGAATATATGTATATGTATAACTGAATCACTTTGCTGAACACCTGAAACTAATGCAACATTGTAAATCAATTATAATCCAATACAATTTAAAACAAAACAAAACAAAAGCTACTTACTATCTCTACTTTCTCTGCTGACCTCCAGGAATGGCTCCTTCCCCTTGGCCCTTCAGTTCTAGGTGTGGTAATTGTTTCCGCTGTTACTAGCTCTTGGGTGTGTCACCATCTCTCCCCACATCATTGTAAACCATCCTCTTAATAAACACTCTGCAATTATCCTTCTGAGTGTGCCATTTCTTTCCTGCCTGGACCCCCACTGATTCACTCTGCCAATCAAACATGTCTTTGCCAAACTTTGACCCAAAAGCTAGTGACAGAAGAGGGCTGGATTGGTGGGATGGTTACTTTTTAATGTGTCAACGTGGCTAGGCCATGGTACCCAGATATGTGGTCAAAGATCATTCTGGACTGTCTGTGGGGGTGTTTTTGGATGAGATTAAGATTTCAATTAATGGACTTTGAATAAAGCAGATTTCCCTCCCCAATGCGGGTGAGCCTCATCCAATCAGTTGAAGGCCTGAATAGAACTGACCTCCCTCAAGCAAGAGAGAATTTTGCCAGCAGACTGCCTTTGGACTTGAACTGCAACTCTTCCCTGCCAGCTTACCCAGTCATATTTTGGACTTAACCAAGCCTCCATAACCACATGAGCCAATTTCTTAAAATAAATCTCTCTTTCGTATATACAGTTGACCCTGAACAAGGCAGGGGTTGGGGCACTGACCCCCTGTCCCGTCAAAAATCCATGCGTAACTTCATAGACAGCCCTCAGATTCAACCAACCACAGATCATGTAGTACTGTAGTATGTATTTGCTGAAAAAAAATCTGCATAGAAGTGAACGCATGCAGTTCAAACCTGTGTTGTTCAAGGGTCAACTGTATATACCTCCTATTGGCTATGTTTCTCTGGAGAACCAGTGAAATAATACAGATGGTGAACTTGCTCTCTTTCTTTGGAGGTTAAGTCTGTGAGGTAGAATTTCTGGCATGGATGGCTCAGTGGTTCAGACTGCATAATTATTGCCTGCTGGCAGTGGTGGTGGTAACTATTTTCTAATCAGACTAGTTCTGCTGTGTGGATTTGGGAACTCTTTCTGGGAGCTCATCTTAAGCCTGGGTCTCCAGCCCTCTAAAGGATTTGTGACATCCTTTGAATAGTCTCCTTTTCCTCATTCAATCAGAGTCCAGCTTCTGTTGCTTATAACCATTAATCATGACAGAAGCATGGATTAAGTACAGTTGGAGAAAGGTCGGATTGTAAAAAAGAAAAAGTTTTGTTTTTGTTTGTTGATTTAAAGAATAATTATCAAATGTAGTTTCATGGTATTAAAGTAATTCATTTTTTTTGCAGTAAAAAATGAATATACCGTCATTCAGCTGTACTGTTATTTCTTCCTTTGGAGTGTAATGTATTTTTCCAGACTGGGATAGATTATAAACCATTCAGGCATATTGCTACCATTCCCTCATTTAATTTCACTTCTGAATGTCCCTGTGATCTGGATTTAGCATGAAGAAGCAAATGTGATTGTGTTTGCAAGCGTGCATTCCAAGACGGTGTGTGCATGTTGGTCTATGAACCTTTTCTTCCTTCTCTTTATATAAACGTGAAGCTAAGCTTGCAGTTTCTGTGATGTTTGCGGAAGGATTAATTTCTACAAAACAGAAGATTTCAAAACCTGCCTAAGAATAGTTCTACTTCCTGTATAATGCAACCAATGGCTTTTATTTCTGATATAATAACGTTTTAGCTTTTTGGTTTCCATGGGAATGCAGGGAAGGAGGAAATTTGTGAGAAACACTGGTTTTCCTCTTGTCACGGGATCAATAAGCCAATGGCTCTATCCCTAAATTGAGTATCTTTTGTACAATATCTTTCTGAGTGTAACAATTGTTTTTTTTTCCTTTTTTAATATATATACACTTAATTTTTTTTTCAAGAGCAGTTTTAGGTTCACAACAAAATTGAGTGGAAAGCACAGAATTCCCATATACCCCCTGCCTTCAGCACAGGCAAAACCTCCCCCACCATCAATATCCTCCACAAGAGTGGTACATTTGTTACAGTGATGAACCAGCACTGACACATCATTACCACCAAAGACTGTAGTTTATATTAAGGTTTGCTCTTTGTGTTGGGTGTTCTACAGGTTTTGAGAAATGTATAATGTATCTACTATAGTATAGTATTATACTGAATAATTTCCCTGTCCTAAAAATCCTCTGTTCTCTGCCTAGCCATCTCTCCTCCCCACCAAACCCCTGGCCATCACTGATCTTTTTACTGTCTCCAGAGTTTTGCCTTTTCCAACATGTCATAGAGTTGGAATCATAACAGTATATTGTCTTTTCAGATTGGCTTCTTTTACTTAGTAATATGTTTTTACATTTCTCTCATGTCTTTTCATGGTGTGACAGCTCATTTCTTTTTAGTGCTGAATAATATTACATTTTACACATGTACCACAGTTTATTTATCCATTCATCTATTGAAGAACATCAATTTAAAACAATTTTTAAAAGATGGCACAAGATCCATATTTAATTTTAACAGCTGTGTATATCATGTCAAGGCAAACAGCAGTTAAGAGCAGGATAAGAACACAAGCAAATTTATGAATTAAAATTTTTGTCTCCTTTTCTCATTTGTACTGCATGACCACCCTTATGTCTTTGCTGCTCCCCAAGGCACGTATTTCTGAATAGATTATGCTCCAGTTGTATTAATGAGAACTCTTGGCTGCCCATGCATGGCACCCCAGACTTCTTATGAGAGCCCTACTCCATCTATTCTAGTCAATGTCTAATAGGAAAATAGAAACCTTTCTAAATATTCCAGACATAGAGAGATTAAATACAGAGAATTGGTTGTAAAAGTCTTAGAATGGCTGGAGAAGCAAAAGAAGGAAAATGGTGTTGCCTAGAAATCAGGAAGCTGCTCCCCACCCACCAAAAAAACAGTCTGGAGGTTCAGAGAAGACATCAGTACCATATTAAGAGATAGCAGAAATTTTGGAATTATCACACCAGAAATGTATAATAACTACAATAAGTATGTTGAGGACACTAATGGAAAAAGTGGACAACGTGCAAAAATGGGTGGATAATGTGAGCAGAGAAACAGAAATGCTAAGAAAGCATCTAAACAAAATGCTTAGAGAACATTAACCAGGTTAAATACTAAATAATCTACCTAAGCATATCATTTTCAAACTGCAGAAAATTAAAGACAAAGAGAAAATCTTGAAAGAAGCCAGAGGAAGAAGCCCACATTGCCTGTAGAGAAACTAGGATAAGAATTACATCAGGGACTTACCTGGTGGTCCAGTGGTTAAGACTCTGCGTTCCCACTGCAGGGGGCCTGGGTTCGATCCCTGGTCAGGGAACTAGATCCTGCATGTCGCAACTAAAACAAGATCCCACAAGCTGCAACTAATGATCCCGCATGCCGCAATGAAGATCCCGAGTGCCGCAGTTTAGATCCTGAGTGCCACAACTAAGACCTGGCACAGCCAAATAAAAAAATATTAAAAAAAAAAGAATTACATCAGACTTTTATTCAGAAACAATGCAAGTAAAGAAAGTGGAGTGAAATATTTAAGGTATTGAAAGAAAAGAAAAGCTATCCACTGTATCCAGTGAAATTATCATTGAACAGTGAAGGAGAAATAAGGACTTTTCAGACAAACAAAAGTTGCGGGAACTGGTTGTCAGTAGACCTGCCTTGTAAGAAATGTTAAAAGGAATTCTTTAGACAGAAGGAAATGATATAGGTCAGAAACTCAGCTCCACATAAAGAAAGAGGGTTAGAGAAGAGATTATGAAGATAAAATAAAATCTTTTATTTTTCTTATTCTTAATTGATCTAATAGATAATAGTTTGTTCAAAATAATAATAGCAACAATTTATTGAATGATTATGGTTATGGATCAGTGAAATGAATGGCAGCAATGTTATGAGAGATGGGAGGGAGGGATTGAGAATACTCCATTGGAAGATACTTGCACTACCTCTGAAGTAATATAGTGTTATTTGAAAGTGAACTTAGATTGGTTGTAAAGGTATATTGCAAAAGTGAAGGCAATCACTAAAAATTTTTAAAAGAAATATGATTGAGAAAAATGGAATCATGTAAAATGCTCAGTTAAAACTAGTGAAGGCAAAAAAAGAGGGAAAGACAAAAAAAGAAAAAGAAACAAACAACAACGGGTAACAAATTAAGTTAATTAAGTTACAGATTAATGTGTAACAAAGTTACAATATGGTAGGGAAGAAACATCCAACTATATTAATAATCAATTTACATGTATATGATCTAAATAAGTACACCAATTAAAAGACAGAGACTGTCAGACTGGATTAAAAAAAGAGACCAAACTCAATTTTATCTACAAGAGTTAACTCTGTGTTATCTATAAGAAATCACTTTAAATATAAAGACACAGATAAATTGAAAATAAAGAGATGGAGAAAGCTATACCATGTTAATGTTAAAGAAAGCATTAACATAGTATTAATTCAGACAAAGCAGACTTCAGAGCAAGGAAAGTTATCAGGGAAAATGGGGGTATTACACAATGATAAAGGGGTCAATTCTCCAAGAAGACATAACAATCCTTGATGTGTATGTGCCTAACAACAGAGTGAAGATAAATGAAGCAAAACCTGATAGAACTGCAAGGAGAAATAGACAACTCCAATTATAGTTGGAGACGTCAACACTCCTCACTCTCTGATTGAAAAAAAGGTAGACAGTAAATCAGTGAGGGTACAGAAGACCTAAACAACACCATCAACCAGCTTGTCCTAATTGACATTTATAAAAACTCTACCAAATAGTAACAGAATACATATTCATTTTAGGTGCACATGGAGCATTCACCATGATAGACCATATCCTGGATCATAAAACAATTTTTAGCAAAGTTAGAAGAATTGAAATTATTTGAAATACGAACTCTGACCTTACCGGAATTAAGCGAGAGATCAGTAACAAAAAATATTGGAAAAATCTCTCAATATTTTGAAATTAAGCACATACTTTCAAGTAACCTATGGCTCAAAGAAGAAATCTCAAGATACGTCAGAAAATGCTTTGAATATTCAATGAAAATGAAGATACAATATATCAAAATTGGGGGGATGCAGCATTTAGAGAAAAATTTGTGGCATTAAATGCAAATATTAAAAAAGAAGAAAAGTCTCAAATACATAACCTAAACTTCCACCTTACACAACTAGTAAAACAAACAGAAAGCAAGTTGGAAGAAAGAAATAGTAATGATAAAAGCACAAATCAATGAAATAGAAAAATCAATGAAACAAAAAGATGATTCTTTGAAAAGATCAACAAAATGTATACACCTACAGCCATACTCTGAAGGAAAAGAAGAGAGAAGACACAAATTACCAATATCAGGGCTAAAATAGGGGATATCACTATAGACTCTGCAGATTTTAAAAGGATAATTAGGAAAAATCTATGAACAGCTCTAAGCACATAAATTCAATAACATAGATGGCATGGACCAGTTCCTTGAAAGAAAAATAATTACCAAACCTCATTCAAGAAGAAATGGATCATCTGACTAGTGCTATATCTAGTAGAGAAATTTAATTCATATTTAGAAACCTTCAAAAAAAAGGGCCCAGAAGACTCTACTGGTGAATTCTGCCAAACATGTAACGAAGAAATAACACAATTTCTACAAAATCTCTTCCAGAAAACAGACAAGGAGGGAACACTTACAAACTCATTTTATGAGGCTAGTATTTCTTTGATACAAAAATAAAACAAAGAGACTACAAGAAAGGGAAAGACCAACAACAAATAACCAATAACAGAACAATAACCTTCATGATACAGATGTAAAAATCTTCAGCGAAATATTAGCAAATTGAATCCAGCAATATGTGAAAAGAATAATACATCACAACCAAGTGGGGTTTATCCTGAGAATAGCAAGGCTGGTTCAGTATTCAAAAATCGATCAATGTAATCCACCATATTGACACGCCAGAGAAGAAAGACCTTTTGCGTTAGGTAGAACATTTTTCTGGCCTGGGCTATGCTCCCTCTCCAGTGTGTGTGATAAGTGGGTGTTGGGTGAGCAGCTCTGCTGATCTTTTGTGATTGAGGGTCAGCTGCTGCTGTAGGGTTTAGGATAACTTTGGGTGGAATGATTGTTTTCTTCCACATGGTCTCTCTCATTCTCCAAAAGGCTTCTTTCTGTGGTGGTAGCAAGGATCCAAAAAAGAATTGTGCATCCTTTGAGACCCAGACTTGGAATTAGAATCACTTCCATAGCATCGTACTGTCAAAGGAGGTGACAATGTCAACCCAGATTCAAAAGATATGGACATGGATATGCAGTAGACCCCTTTTATCCACGGTTTCACTTTCTGTGGTTTCAGTTACCTGTGATTAACCGTGGTCCAAAAATATTAAATGAAAAATTCCAGAAATAAGCAATTCTTATATTTTAAACAGTGTGCTGTCCTGAGTAGTGTGATGAAATCTGGCACCATCCTGTGGTGCCCTGCCCTGGATATGAATCTTCACTTTGTCCAGTGTCTCCCACCTGTTAGTCACTTAGCAGCTGTCTCAGTGATCAGATGGACTGTCTTGGTATCATAGTGCTTGTGTTCAAGCAACCCTTGTTTTACTTAATAATGACTCCAAAGCGCAAGAGTAGGGATGCTAGCAATTTGAATATTCTCTTACTGTGCCTAATTTATAAACTAAACTTTATCATAGGTATGTACAGGAAAAACACACATAATAATAATTTAAAAAAAGGTTTGGTAATATCTGTGGCTTTAGGCATCCACTGGGGGGTCTTGGAACATATTCCCCATGGAAAAGGTGGACTACTGTACTCTTTGATTGGAAGACTGACACAATCACATTGCACAGGGGCATGGATACAGGGGAGATGGAGAATTTGGCCCACTTTTGGCAATTAATGTATTCCCAGATATTCACTTAGGTATTTTCAAGAAAAAGAGGTTTGCTATAAAATGCACATTTCTAGATAGAGTAGCATAGAACTAAGACCTAGCTACTCCTAGCTACCCTCTCTCTCTGTCTTGTTAATTGGTGTGTCTTCTTCTGTCACATCTGTCTAGACCTCCAGTACTAATTCCTGAGTGAAAATCTGATGGGTCCGTTCCATCATGGACCACCCACCAAACAGTAGATTGACGGATGAGTCCCATGAATGTCCTTCATCATTCACCATTTCAGTAATTATCAACTCTGTGCTACTCTCAGTATCAGCAGTTCTCTGCTCGAGGAGGGCTTCCTCTTGACCCAAGCTTGTGGGGCAGTCTGGCAGTGCTGAGGAATTAACCTAAATCAACAGCAGATGGCAATTGGTGGATATGGTATATTGTTTGCCTTGATAGTACCAATTCTTTGAACCTCTCTTAATACACACCCCTTGCCCTATGACTCTGCAACTTCTCTCAGTAAAAAGATGGTGTCTGTTTCCCTATCACTTGAATCTGGGCTTCATGGGTTGTCATTGGTCTATAGGATGTTAGTAGACTTGCTACAAACAGAGGCTTGAGAAAACCTTTGTGCATTTCTGCTTTCTCGGCTACTCCTCTGTGATTACCACGAGAACGTGGCCAGGCTAGCCTGTCAGAGGATGAGACATATGGGGAGGCCAAGGCCTTTTCAGGACAGCTGAGAGTCAGATGACGCCTGGGCACGGAAGAGAGAGCCCAACTAGGATCAGCAGAGCCAAGTAGCCAGTCCACAGCTGGGCTGCAGGTGTATGAGTGAGCTTAGCTGAGATCAGAAGAACCTGCCCAGCTGACCTGCAGACATGTGAGCAGAATAAAACATTGTTATTTTAAGCTACTAAATTCTCCTTGAACTACCAGCCTGAAGGCTTAGTGGTTCAGGTAGGAAAGGTTAGGTTCCTGACTTCTTTGGCAAGAGGTAGGCTTGGGCATTAGGCATTGTTGAGAAGGGGGATTTTCCTAAGTTCCTTTAGTTCTTTTTGTAGCATAGCAAATGCTAGTCTTCCTAGAGTTTCCCTTAGTAAAGAAAGAAATATTTATCCCTATTATGGCTTGGCCTTGAGGCTGGAGTTGGGAGGAAGAATATGACACAGGAGAAAGCCTGTCCCTTCTGGTGAGATGTTTTAAGGGCAAAGAGGAGGCAGACAGAGAAAGAGACATTGAGGCAGAAAAGGGAGTTTGTAGGACATGTGGGTCCTGATATTCTCTCTCCTGAAGAAGAGGCTCATCATTAGAGGAGACTATGTAGGTCTGAGGACACCATTGCATTGCCATGAAGACACTTGAGTCCCCTACTCCTTATACCCAAATGCCATTTTGAAAAGGAATGTTTGAACATAGGTGTATTGTATGTATGTGGGGTTGCGGAATGCCATAAGTAAGAGAGACTGAGAAGGATAGTAGTTACTTGTAGGGGGAGAGAAGGGGTTGTGGTCAGGAAAGGACGCATGAGGGATCTCTGGGGTAGTGGCAGTTTCTGTTTCTTGACTGGGTGGTTTTCATAAGAGGTGTTCATGGCCATCGTTAACATGCTCTCATGATTGCAAAGTGGCTGCTACATCTCATGGAGCATATCCATGCTCCACACAGGGTAAAGCTGAATCTTATAAAGGGCTTTCCTGAACAACCTAATCGAAAAATGGACAGAAAACTTAAACAGACATTTCTCCAAAAAAGACATACAGATGGCCACTAGGCATATGAAAAGATGTTCAATATTGCTAATTATTAGAGAAATGCAAATCAAAACTACAATGAGGTACACCTCACACCAGTCAGAATAGCCACCTTTAAAAAGTTTACAAATAACCAATGCTGGAGAGGGTGTGGAGAAAAGGGGACCCTCCTACACTGTTGGTGGGAATATAAGTTGGTGCAGCCACTATGGAAAACAGTATGGAGGTTCCTCAGAAAACTAAAAATAGAGCTACCATATGATCCAGCAATCCTACTCCTGGGCGTATATCCAGACAAAACTATAATTCAAAAATATACATGCACCCCTATGTTCATAGCAGCACTGTTCACAATAGCCAAGACATGGAAACAACCTAAATGTCCATTGACAGATAAATGGATAAAGAAGATGTGGTACATATACACAATGGAATATTACTCATAAAAAAGAATGAAATAATGCCATTTGCAACTAGAGAGTATCATACTAAGTGAAGTAAGTCAAAAAGAGAAAGACAAATACCATGTGATATCACTTATATGTGGCATCTAAAATATGACACAAATGAACTTACCTATGAAACAGAAACATTATCATGGTAATAGAGAATAGACTTGTGGTTACCAAGGGGTAGGGGCAAGGGATAGATGGGAGTTTGGGGTTAGTAGATGTAAACTCTTACATATAGAATGGATAAACAACAAGGTCCTACTGTATAGGTCAGGGAACTATATTCAATATCCTGTGATAAACCATAATGGAAAAGAATATATAAAAGAATGTATATATGTGTATAGCTGAGTCACTTTTCAGTACAGCAGAAATTAATGCAACATTGTAAATCAACTATATTTCAATAAAAAAATAAATTAAAAAAAAGAAAAAGGGCTTTCCTGGAGGTCATAGATGGCAAATTCCATTTATATCTCATTGACCAGGACTGAGTCATGTAGCCATATCCAGTTGCAAGGGAATATAGAGAGGTTAGTACTTTTAAGTGGACACATTGTCAACTTTAAAATACTAGGGTTCCATTAGTCAGAAAGAAGGAATGGACAGATTTGGGGTGGCTATACAAGTTAGGGTAATGTTAGCTGTTTTAACAAGGAAACTCCAAAATTTCAATGGCTTAACACTACAGAATTTTATTTACAGGTCGCTAAAAGTCCAGTGTGGGTATTCCTGCTCAGTGGGCAGCTTTCCGTCTTGTTGATCAGCTATGCTCTAGGGCACTGGAATCCTCTTCATTTATTAGACAGATGGGAAGAGAGAATAGAGAAAGTGTACAGTGTCTTAGCCGCTGAGGCCTAGAAATGACACATCACTTCTGCTCACATTCTCTTGGTAAGAATGGGTCACATGGGTCCATCTAGAAGCAAGTGGTTCTGGGAAATGTAGTCCCTGCTTTGGCAACTGCTTCTACTGACAACTCTGTACCTGGAAAGAACACACTTTTTCTCAGTGTATTCTTTTTATTTGCCTATATTGTGTAGACTGGATCATTCATATTTTTAAATTTTATTTATTTATTTATTTTTAATTTATTATTTTTTTTTCCTCACCATGTGGCCTGTAGGATCTTAGTTCCCTGACCAGGGATTGAACCCAGGCCCCTGGCAGTGGAAGCACGGAGTCCTAACCACTGGACCCCTGGGTAATTGTTTTTAGACACTTTTTACTGTAGTACACAATCAGAAAAGTGCATGTATTATAAATGTACAGCCCAGTGCATTTTCTTGTTTTTCCTATTTTATTGAAATATAACTGACATACAGCACTGTATAAGTTTAAGGTGTACAGCATAATGATTTGACTTACATACATCATGAAATGATCACCACAATAAGTTTAGTGAGCATCCATCATCTCATATAGATACAACATCAAAGAACTAGAAAAATGTTTTTTCCCTGTGATGAGAACTTCTGGATTTCCTTTCTTAAGTTTCATATGTATTGTAAAACAGTGTTAATTATATTTATCATGTTGTACATTGCATCCCTAGTACTTATTCATCTTATAACTGTAAGTTTGTGCCTTTTGACTGCCTTCATCCAATTCTCCCACCCTCTACCCACTGCCTCAGGTAACCAAAATCTTATCTCTTTCTGTATAAGTTTGTTTGTTTTTGAAGTATAATTGACCTACAGCACAATGTTAGTTTCTGGTACACAACATAGGGATTCAATATTTCAATACATTTCAAAATGATCACCATGATAAATCTAGTTACCATCAGTCCAATGCATTTTCACAAACTTAATACACTTGTGTGACCAGCTCCAGATGCAGAAATAGAACATAAACAGCACTGCAGAAGTCCCTTTGGGGAGGATAACTTTTTGATGCATAGGTAGCTGTTGCCGTAGTAAACTATCAGGGGTCTCTGCCACAGTCATAAACAGCAGAAAATTTATATTTTTCAATTTAACTATGTTGCTTATTAAGTGCCATATCCATCATCAGTGCAGTTTGGTTGCTGGGTTCTGATAGGTGTTTAAACAAACAGCTCCACATGTGGCTGGCCACAGGTTCCTGATTGGCTGAATTTCTAGTGGTCTGTTGATATTCACAAGGGTGCAGGTAATGGAAACCACCTTTGCAAATAAACAATGTTGTGAATCTTTTCACTTTGTCTAGTGCCTGAGAGTGTTTTTGGTTCTAAGTAAATATTGGTGATATTCAGTTTAATGGATCCTACAAATGAAATGCCTGAAACAAAACATTTCTCCTTAAAATATAGCTGACAGGACTTCCCTGGTGGTCCAGTGGGTATGAATCTGCGCTCCCAATGCAGGGGGCCCGGGTTTGATCCCTGGTCGGGACCTAGATCCTGCACACGTGCCGAAACTAAGAGTCCACGTGCTGCAACTAAGACCTGAAGCAGCCTAAATAAATAAATATATAAATAAATAAATATTTTAAAAAATAGCTGAAATTGTGGGTACCTCTGTATTGCAGAGTTTATATAAATGTAAATGAGGTAGGCAAGTATACAGGAGCTGTTCAAGTGTTTCACATGCTTGTGTTAGTCTGGTAGGGTCTTTATTATGGTTTAGTTTTAAAAAAAAATTTATTTATTTTATTTATTTTTGGCTGCATTGGGTCTTTGTTGCTGCACGCGGGCTTTTCTCTAGTTGCGGCGGGCGGGGGCTACTCTTCCTTGCGGCTTCTCGTTGGGTGGCTTCTCTTGTTGCAGAGCACGGGCTCTAGGCACACAGGCTTCAGTAGTTGTGGCACTTGGGCTCAGTAGTTGTGGCTCACGGGCTTAGTTGCTCCGCGGCATGTGGGATCTTCCCAGACCAGGGCTCAAACCCGTGTCCCCTGCATTGGCAGGCGGATGCTTAACCACTGTGCCACCAGGGAAGCCCTATGGTTTAGTTTTAAGGCATAGAATCTTTAACAAGATTCTACTACATGCAGTGCTGGGTGGGCACCATATTTTGCTTTTGCTGGAGTAACCTTTGAGCACATGTATGCAGACACCATGCCCAGTGCTCTGACAGCTGCGTGATGTAGGCACAGAGCAGTGGTTATGAGCACTGGCTTTGGCATTAGAAAGATCTAGATCAAACACCTGGATCTGTCACTTTTAAACTATTTTTACTTGAGCAAACAACCTAACCACTCCTAGCTTCCTTTCCTCTCATAGGATTGTGGTGAGGCTCATCTGAGATAGTGCACATTATATTCAACCTATTAGATGTTCAGTGAAATGTTTCTGTAGCTCAGACATAGGCTGGGCTCACACTTGACACTGCTCTTTAGCAGCTGGGTGAACTTGTCCTGAGCCCTACTTAATAGTTTGTGGAAAGTCCAGTACCCCATCTTATGGACTCTGGCCCTCCCATGCCACTCCATGCTTGTACTCCATGTAGGCCCTTCAATGCCCTTCACCCTAAAGCTTATCATTTCATTAGCAGACACTAAAAATTGAATATTAGACATGCTTGTACTTAGAAAAAGCTTTGCCCATTTCTGTACCTCAAGTTCCAGCTGCTATCAAAATTGCTTGGCAAGGCCACTTGTTCAGTTGTGTAGTTTGTGCACCACATGAAAGAATCTGGCCAAGAGAGGTGAGTGAAGGTCAAATCCGATCTGCTTGTCAAGCTGTGAGCTTTACTGAAGGACTTTGTTTACTCAGAGATGGTCCTTTTCTCTAGTTAATACACGCAGATAGGACACTTACAGATAAGTCACACAAGCGCCAAGTTGTTTGGTCATTTTACTCTTTTCTGTCCTCTTCTCCTTCCTGCTCTTTATATCCAAGGAGAAATAAAACAAATGCTTTCTGAGTTCATCTTCCTTTAGCCTAAACCCTTGGGGCCACATATTTGTCTTCTCAATTTGGAGATTTTCCAAGTGAGAAAGGTACACATCCCCTGTATTATGTAACAGCTTCAATAGGGTCTGGGAAAGCACTCTGTAATGAAACACATTAATATTTCCTGGCAAAATGCATAAATATTCATGCTAAGTGGGATGGATAAAGAGTATAAATAGTTGAGTCTTGCCACCAAGTGGCTTCAAGTCAGGTCAGATTTTGCTGCCATTGAGTTTGGAAAAAACATTCAACTTTCAGAGTCTTTTGGGTTTCAGAATAAGGGATTATGGATCTGTATTTTGATATGCAGAGTCATTGGGGTCTCTCCAGTTCCTATGCACAAACCCAGCTCAGCGCCATCTTCTGCCTGTGCAAAACTGTGTTGTAGACTTAAACTCTTGGTTGTAGTCTGATTGGCTAGATTCGATTTCTGGATTTGTGGGTATAAACTTTGCTGCACTGCTCATTAGAATCATCTGAGGAGCTTTAAAAAATTCTGGTTCCCAGGTAGTACCCCAGACCAATTAAATCAGAATGCCTGGGGGTGGGAGCCACTTTTTAAAGATCTCTAGATGGAATAGACTTGTGGTTGCCAAGGGGAAGGGGAGGTGGGGGAGGGATGGATTGGGAATTTGGGATTAGCAGATGCAAACTATTATGTATAGAATGGAGATTATATATATATATATATATATATATATATATATATATATATATATATATATATAAATCACTTTGCTGTACAGCAGAAATTAACACAACATTGTAACTCAGCTATATTTCAAGAAAATAAATTTTTAAAAAGAGAGGGGAAATTGTTACATCTGTACAATAAAATATTATTCAATCATTAAAATTTATGCTTACCAAATTTTTAACAAAATACAAAAAACATGTTATAATCATATGTGAAAAATTAAGTATATAAAACTATATGTAGGGTATAGCTAAAGGACTAGATGAAAAGTATATATCAGAATGTTGACAGTATGTACTTCTGGGTAGTAGGTGTATTGGTGACTTTTTTTCCACCTCATTATATGTTTTTGTACATTCCAAATATTCCATAATGAAAGTCTATTATTTTTATAAATTTAAAATTAATTAAGGATTTTTTAAAACTTTCTCAATAAATTGGAAGGAACTGGATTCCGTCTTAAATTCTTCAGTCATCCTCACTCTCTCCCCCTTCAAAACAAATCCTTTCCTCATCTTTCCCATCAGGACTGTTGGATTATCTTGGCCAAGGGGTAATGGGTCAAGTTGAAAGTGAAAAGTACAAATTAACCTGAGCAACAAAACTCAGGCATTTGACAGCACTTCTCAAAAGCAGGCATTTCATGTCTGAGATGTTGAAGTATGTTAGGAAGAGTTAAGAGTAAACTGTCCTATGGGAAGTGGCTAACTTGAAATCCAATATTTTAAACATATATCTCAAAATAAATAGTTTTCTTCTAAATTTCAGGTTGTGGTCAATGGGGATTCCTAAGACTAAGAATCAGCTCATTTTTATTAAAAACTTAAAAATGACTTAGTGGTTAAGGAAGTTGTGTCAGTTTGAGTCCCTCAAGAAACAGACACCAAGGCAGAATTAGACTTTTCAGAGATTTATTGAGAGAAAAGCCTGTGAAGGATGAAAGTGAGAGGGGGTAGTTAAGTAGGGAGAGCAAACAGACCAAGATGCCAGTCTGACATCCATGAAAGGAGAGGGGGAAGGGAAGTGGGTTGGTAGGAAGACCCCCAGACTACAGGGCAGTTCTGAGAAAGCCTTGGTCAAGTCAAAGAGGACTGCCCAATAGCGGAGTCCCATGTTGGGCAGAAATGGCCCAAATCTAGCACCTCTGCTGGGCCCAGTCAGTGGCAAGGAGCAGCCTGGGGTGAGCCTGCTCTCAACATCACCACTGCAGTCGACCCTGAGCGTAGCATCTGGAGGCTGTCAGCCAGTTGCAGGAGGTGTGATTAGTGCCCTTCATGGCTGCCATGGAAATGTATTTAAAGTATGCTCTCTTCCAGAGCCTGCTTTCCAACCCCCAAATAAAAGCAAAACCAAAAAACCCACTCCCTAAAACAGCAACTGGTAGACTGCTTATATCTAGAGAAAACATTAAGCTTTCCTTTAAGCAAGATCGTAGAATTCAGAACCTAGCGTAGTGCCTGGCACATTACATGGACCTGTATTTGCTGACTAAATCATGTCACTTCACGTCTCATGGAGTATAATAACATGGCACTCTTGTTTAAACCCAGATACCGTAGACTCGCCATTTCTACACATTTCTACAATGTGAACATTGTTAGGTGTCTTTACAGGTAGATACATTGAGGCTCAGAGACGTTAAGTCACTTGCCCAAGGTCATACAGCTGCTAAGTGGTGGTTCTGGGATTCAAACCCAGGACTACTGCCCTAGACCAGTAGTCCTCAACCCTGGCTAACCATCAGCTTCACCTGATGATCAGACTTCACCTCAGACCAATAAAATCATTATTTCTGGAGGTGGGCCCAGATGCCAATGTTTTTTTACAAAGCTTTTAAATATAGGAAGTTCTAATGTTTCCATGGTTGAGCACTACTGGTCTACTCCGACCCCTTCTCGTACTGCAAATTGGGTAACAGTCTCATAGAGGAGAAGTTATCACATCCCAATCACATCCCAAAGCTAAAAGAGTTGGAACCAGAGCTCAAATGAAGAGTTTCCTAATCTATGCTGCCCTCTGGCAGCTCACTTGGGGTTGGCTATTCTTCCACGATCTGTTGTACCACATGGACCAGGCAAAGGCAGGGGGCTTGGCCTATACGACGGTCATTGTGTGCCCCCTGGTGGGTTAAAATGGTAAAGAGCCACTACCTTGGACAGTGCTTAATAGGTAAAAGGATGAAGAACTCTACAGGCCTGTGGCTTGTCTCATCAACGTGCTGCATGTAGGTTTATACAAGCCGGCTGTTAGCTGGTGGCGCTTTACATCATCCTTGTACTTGGAAGGAAGAAAACCACATCATCAACACAAAAACACAACCACTCTGGATTTATACAGTGCCTTGCCTCTAAGACTTGCTATTCAAGGCCAACTTTAAAGCATATAAGGCACTCCCTCATCTAAGAACTCTGGGAGAAGTTTTTTTTTAATCTTTTATTAAGGCAGTAGAGTCTTGTGGTTCACCTCTCAGGCTTTGGAGTCAAACACACCTGAGGACAAATTCTAGCTCCACAATTATTAATTTTATAAACTTTGGTTAGCCACACGGCTCAGTTTTACCACCTGTAAAATGGTCATTATAATGCCTAATTCATATAGTTGTTGTGAAGAGTAAATGTGTATGTAAAGTGCTTGGCACTGTGCCTGCAATGTATTAGCCCCCCCTCCACCCTTATACCCCACAAAAGGTTATTGTTACTATTATTGGAGTGGACCCATGGTGGGTGCATTTTTGCCCGGCCTGGACAAAACTCTCAAACAGGAAAAGACTGTGCTCTCTTAAATGATCTCTGCATTGGTGTCTGCTTCCCCTCATCCCTCAGAGAGAACCTTCTGCTCTCTGCTTCCCACTTCACCGCAGCCTTTCACACACTCTCTCCCCCGGGAGAAGAATCTGGAACTCTGAACTTTCCTGCATCAAAATATTCTCATCCCTGGGGCAGACTTGTGAAAGGGATAGAAGATGAGGAGAAACCAGCAAAGGAAATTGAGAATGAGTGATGGATGCAACAGGAGAGAAACCAGGAGAGTGTTATCCTAGAGGCCACGTGGAGTGTCTCAAGATGGAGGAAATGACCAACTGGATCGAATGCTGTGACAGGTCAGGGAAGATGAGGACTGAGAATTGACCATCGGATTTAATAAAACGGAGGTCACTGGCCACCTTAACAGAAGCAGTTTTGCTCTCGTGGTTGTGGTGAAATTCTGAGTGGAGTATGGAATTGGGTTCATTTTTCTGTAAAGAGGAGCAAAGAAATGGGGTGGGAGCTGGAGGGCAAATGTTTCTGTTTTAATATGGAAGAAATAAGAGTATATTTACAATGCTGATGGGAATAATCCAGTGCGAGAGGGAAATTGATGATGCAGAAGGGAGAGGAAAGGATTGCTAAAGCAGTGTTCTTGACAGAGCAGAGGGAACGGGATTCAGTACACCAGTGGAGGGCCTTCCACAGGAGCGCAGACACAGTTTATTTATGATAATGAGGCGAGGGGCAGGGTCTATGCACAGAGATGCCCTTAGGTGGGTAGATGGGATGGTAGTCTGTGCAAGTTCTCTCCTCGTGGCGTCTGTCTTTTCTGTGCAGTAGGAAGCAAGGTCATCAATGAGAGCACTTGCTACTAAGTGAAATAAAATTCCCTAAGAGAAATAAAATTCCCTAAGAGAACAAGTGAAATCTGAAAAAGAATATATATATATATATATAATCACTGAATATACATATATATATGTATATATCTGAATCACTTTGCTGTACACCTGAAACTAGCACAACATTGTAAATTAACTATACTTCAATTTTCAAAAAGAGAGAATAAGTGAAACATTCATTTTTAGAAAATATAACTCAAAGAGTGATGTGAAGTGGTCTACTGGGTAAGGGTCTTTGCTGAAAACCCTTAAATGATGAAATTCACATGAAATGCCAACTGAAATTTGGATCACAGTAAACACACATGTGATGCTCTGAATGTTCTTTATTTTCTAACAACTATTTAAACCACTCAACAAAACGCTCTGTAACATAATTTAAGAAAACTTCTGCAAATTTTAGTGTAGAAAGGAGACCCCATTTACCTACCATCAAAACATCACACAAACACTTATTTTCTTAGAAGCTATTTAGCTTTGTAGTATTACTTTCAGGTGATGGCACATTTTAATTCCGTACACCACAATGAGCATTCACTTCAAGCAAGTAACTCTTTAAAATAAAACAACATACATTTCTTTTGAACCATTTCAGATTCAGTTATTTGTGTTTCTTTTTTTCTTTTCCATAAGTTAGAACTAAACTGAATCTCCTTCCCCCAGTCACAGCCTCGAGCTCACGGCAGATTTGTACGAAGTACCCCCGACGACTCCTCAGAAACCTCCGCTAGGGATGCCCGTGGTTCATGTCATCACAGGTAGAAGAGAGAATTGGCTAATTCCAAACTTGGTTCTTTATGAGTGCTTTGTGCCACCAGAAAGGTCAGCTTGTGTGCATACTGACACGGGGCTGGAACACTGATTAGGCCCTAAGGAGGAAAAAGTATTGGTAATGATTAAGAGGATAACTTCCTCTTCAAAGTGATATTTTTTTCCTGAGTTTTTTCATCCACTAGTTTTATACACGATAGAATGTAAGTCAACTGGAACCAAACTCAATCAACAAAGGGCACCCTTTCTCCTGGGAACTTAAATTCGCTAAGCAAGATGGGAGAGCAGAGAGGGCCAGTCTGGCTTCCCGGCGCTGGGACCTGAGAGCCACATGCTTAGGGCTGATCTAAGTTTCCTACAACTTGATGTTCCAAGGGGCTCAGAGCAAATCTTGGCTTTGGACTTGGTGAGCAGCTCTGGGCCTAACGTATAGGAATACAGAACAGAGCCAAGCCTGTTACTTTCCCACCAGACACAACATCTGAGTTGTCTTCAATTGCCTCATCTGTAACTTGGAAATAACAATACCCTGATTTCCTCCCAGGCTGACATAAGAAAATGTATATAATAAAGTCTTCTAGAAAAATTATCAATGCTAATGCATTATAGAGTTACTGCTATTTTATGTCTATGATAGAGTGGGTTTCATCCACTGTGGACTTAAGAGGTCATTCATTCATTCATTCATCCCTCCTTTGTGGAAAATCAGGCATTGTGCCAGGGGTTGGGACACAAAGGTGAAATCGGGTGACAACTCCCTGGTAGGCACCTTGAGTACCACTCTGTACCTAAATAAACAGCTGTCACTTACTGGCCAGTTGTAGTAGAGGTGGCACAGTTTGAATGTGAGTCTCTGCATGTGGTCGGGCTTCAGGCCGTTGTCATCATAAATGACATTATAGTAGGTGGGATTAAGGGTTCCCCGACAGGCAACCCGGCTGATCAAGTAAAAGTCATACCTGAGGGGAAAAGGAGGACTGTGAGAAAGAAGGCTCGCAGAACAGGACCGAACCTGACCACACACAGTCAAAGCTTTGTTAAAAACGGATTTTCTAACAGACTTGCCATTCAGGCCGCGTTGCTCCTGAATCCACGATGGTGCCAAGAGGTGGGTTCTGCAGAGTTCGGCCTGTTTCCATCAAGAATCGTGGCATGCACTTCTTCCTGACCACGACCACTGACAGTCTGGGGCTTTTGGAACAAGAGAGGCAAAAATAATAAATAAATAATATGGAGAGAACTAAACCAAGCCATGCAACTTTCTGCTTATTTATATATATTTTTTGGTAATTTTAAAATGAAATAAATTAACTGATCAGCGAAACACTGCAAAACAAAGAAAAGAAAAATTACCCCCCAATCTCCCCTCCCCCAGAGACACAATTTTTTAAATCAAGGATTGCCTTCATTTGTTGCAAAAGCGTGGTATGCTCAGTCATTTGACCAATTTATATCACTGAAGGGGGACAGGGAAGAATGGTTCACAGGACAATGAACTACAATCAGCACTTCTAAAGAAAGATTTTTCAGAATTATCCATGGAGACAAGATTTTCTTCCCATTAGCAATCATCTCTCTTTTTTCACCTTCACTCTTCTCAATTTCTGAATAGCAAAGGAAGAACCAGAAGTTCCTCTTATTCTTCAAATCAACACTTCTGAATCCTGCAAAACACGCACCTGGGAGGATCGATGGACGGTCCACATACACATATGGGCCAAATGCTAAATGACCAAGTGTTAAGTCAGTATTTGGTAAAATCCAAATCCAAATATTCACCCATCATGGAAGAAACCTCTAGGATGCAAGGGTCACTGAAATTTCACTTTAAGTGTTTAATTTTTTTTTTTTTTTTTTGGCGGTACGCAGGCCTCTCACTGTTGTGGCCTCTCCCGTTGCGGAGCACGGGCTCTGGACGTGCAGGCTCAGCGGCCATGGCTCACGGGCCCAGCCGCTCCACGGCATGTGGGATCTTCCCGGACCGGGGCACGAACACGTGTCCCTTGCATCGGCAGGCAGACCCTCAACCACTGCGCCACCAAGGAAGCCCTAAGTGTTTTAATTATTTAAAAATACATTATTAATGTTCTCAATCTTGAAACTTTTTAAAAGTTGATGTTATAGTGCAGGAGAACTAACTCCTTAGCACCGTCAGCTGCTAAATTTACTCCTGTGATCCCCAAATTGCATGGAGGTGATTCTTAATAAAATCTAACTAACCCAAGGTCAGCAGGGAATGAGAAATTTTGGCTCTGATATTTTGGATACAGCTAAAGGTGGTTCTGCCTCCAAACTATGATTCTCTCCCTCCTTTCTGATGGTTACTAATGAGGTCAAGGGGCTTGTGGCTGCAACACTTTGGTTGACGGTGGTGATGATGGTGTAACCCTACAGACCAAGCTCTATGCACAACAGAATAAGATGCTTTCTAAGGATTTTAAGAAGCCAATTTAAGATCGTCATCCTCCTCCATTCTCTAGTTCTAACATTTTTCTTGCACTTAACACTTGACACAGTCATGGAGGAAAATATACCAAGACACTGAATCTACAAATGTGACAGCAGAGCAAGGTACTTGGTGTTTAGCATGGTCTGATTTTCATACGTAGCCCAGCTTTCACAGCACACACACCACTCTCAGCACCTTCTGCAGACCTGAGCTGCACATCAGTGCCTGCATGTCAGAGGCTTTTGCCCTGTGTGTTGATTTAGGCCTCAAATTTGAAACGACAGCTTGTTTTTTTCCCTAGCATGTTAATAGGTATGAAGCATCTTCACCTGCCAGCAGCCCTGCAGGCTTCCTGC
>NW_006775074.1:598416-618037 GCF_000442215.2 Lipotes vexillifer
TGAATCTCAGTGTCAGGCGCTCTGGAGGATTCCCGCCTTCTTCTGGTGCCCCGACCCAGGGCCCCCAAAAGCTCATACCACCCAGACTATTTACATAGTACCATCCCAACTACCCTCCAATCTAGGGTTGGTTGTACTTGCATAATGCAGAAATGGAGTGAAACTTAACTGCATGGAATAAAAAAAGAGATGCTGGCATATAGTAATTTTAATAGTTGCGATGAATGTGCTAGAACTGGAAGTGGGGAAAGGATACTAATTTGATACCTGGTACTTGAACTTGCTTCCTTCACACTGCTCAGTAGCTGTGGAACTTCATATTCAATGAGTGTTCTTAGCTGACCATCCCCTACACCGTCACGGTACACAATTATCCGTCCTGGCAAACCGTGGTTATGCTTGTACCATCTGTTCAGTGCCCCTGCAGGATTTGGTGTTAGTAAGAAAAGAATGACTTGCTTGATGCCAACAAAGAATAACATTCCCATATATTTCAACATTTAAATAGCTTGCTAGTTCAGACCATGATAAGATAGGGTAATACCTAATTTGGGTTGTATTTGCAATAATATAAAAATGGATACCTTTCCAGAACATTCCTGCAACTCTATTTAAGGAATCATTATGGTTTCTATGGCATAATGTATTCTCAAACTTAGCATGTCTCTTTAGTAAAATTTTAATATTTAAGCAATAAATTAAAATTTAATTCATGCAATAGACATACAAATTTCCCAAACCCATATTAATACTAATTTAGTTTCTTTAAATCTATAAATCCTCTCAATAAGGATAGACTGGATACTTTTATGTAAATTTCTTCTCTAATGAGCATAAATATGAAAACATAAGGAAAAGACTTGGCTGTTCCTCTAAAAGCATCTCTTCACATGGATTCACCCATCAGTCTCGCTGACAATACGAACTCTGAAAAATTTCCACTCGCTCTAAGAAATTGCCTAAAGAGCAGAGACCAGACAGTAACTCCTACCCAACAGAAACTTTTCATAACTTCTACTAAGGTTTTGAAGTGAGGGGAAAGTAATATGATAAAATATTTCTTTTCATGCATATATGGCACCATTGTTTTAGGAGAGTTTATTGTCCAGGAAATTCATTTGTTTGATAGAAGATGACCATGTATGTAAGTCCACCACCAAAATATGTCACCAAATTCACCTTTTTTGGAAACAAATATTTATGACCCCCCAAAGTTTATAGTTGGGACGATGCAAATCGGGGAGTGATTTGCACAGGTCACATTGCTAGGGAATGACCAAGCCAGATTCAGACCAGGGTTGGAAAGGGCTTGGGAACCCCAGACCCCCTCTTTCTACTGCATCCCATTGTAAGGAGGGCACCCTCCCCATCTGCTGTCTTTCCCATCTTCTCCTGCCATGCCACACTTGATTTGTCAGCATCCCCATCCCAGTCTCAAAAGCTTCTCTCCTATTTCTAGACCTAATGCTGGTCTGTCATAATCCTTGCTCCTCCAGGGTAGGTTTATTTTGACCTTCAAACTGCTTGCAAGAGCCACCAGCAGCTACAAACTTTTTTTCCTCCTGGCTTTTAGTTTATCACACACAGACAAAAATGTAAATTCTACAGAGCCTGTCTGTTAGCTTGAGTCAGGCCACAACTTCAGGGTCTCCTACTGGGTGCCAGTCAACTCAGGCAGGCTTGAGAAGTCTGTTTCCGCCTGTCTGGTCTGCTAGAGGCTTATGAATTTGGGGTCTGAAAGAACAGTGCTTGGAGCCCAACCCCATTGTTACATTTTTAGTACCAATCATGAAAACTTTTAAGCAATCTGCAACATCAGCCGTTGTTCTCTGAAGCATACAGCGGGAGAACCATCTAAAGTAAGCAAAGAACAAAAGTAAAGTTCAGTTCCAAAATTTCTATTCTAAGCATGCATTAGTATTAAGAAATAGACATAAGTAAATTAATGTTCATAATTTTATATACACTGTATGATTACAGTTATATTAAAATGCTCTCCCTCACCGCCCCCCCCCCAAATAAAATTAATTGATACGAGAAACTAAAGCACAGTGCTAGCATCAGACATCTCTGGGTTCAAATCCTGGCTGGTATACTCACCAGCTATGTGACTTTTTTATGTGAACCTAAGCCTCAGTTTCCTCATTTGTGCCAAGGAAATTTATAAGATAGTAAGGTAGTTAGTACCTCATAGGGTTGTTGTAAAAATTAAACTAGATAATATATGTAAAGTACTTAGCACAGCACTTGGTACATAATAAGCATTGATAAATAGAGGCCACTACATTATTATTATAAGGGAATTTATTAGTTTAGCAGATCTACTTTAAAAATATTCAAAGATTTCTCAAGCGTAAACTTCATTTCTATAGGTAAGCTTTTGGGAATTGAAATCTTAACATGACTAACTTATTTAGATTTCAGAAGGAAGTTCTCTTGCTAAAATTATTCATTAAAAGCACTTGGAAAATGAAGATCATGACTCAGTGGTATATATGTGTCCACATTATTCCAGTTCTCTAAATCTGTGCAATAATAATGATGCAATTAGAAATGCTGCTAACAAGCCAGAAGTCCCTTATGTGCTTGATTAAGGAAGTGACATACAGAACAGGGATCTCATACAACCTGGACTGAAGTCAGAGGCACACAGTTACATTGCTGCTTTTCCTGTCTCCCACAATCCCAAATATATACCTGATCACAATTTAGAGGAGTAAATCACATAGCTTAATTCTAGGAAGAAAATATGGTTCAAAACAGCCTCAAAACACATTGTTTAGTTACGAATATTGAAACACTTCTAAGAACTACAATTTAACATGTACTACGAGTCAATGCTTAATGTGTTATCCCTCATCCTTGCCTATGTTTTTTTTTTTTGCGGTACGCGGGCCTCTCACTGCTGTGGCCTCTCCCGTTGCGGAGCACAGGCTCCGGACGCGCAGGCTCAGCAGCCATGGCTCACGGGCCCAGCCGCTCCGCGGCATGTGGGATCCTCCCGGACCGAGGCACGAACCCGTGTCCCCTGCATCGGCAGGCGGACTCTCAACCACTGCGCCAGCAGGGAAGCCCCTTGCCTATGTTTTTAATAGCTGTGTAAACAACCACCACATCAAGTTTCTGCGAGCATTAAAAACAACAATAACAGCAAGCATGTCTTGAGCATTTACCGTAATAGGTAAGTGACAGATCAGGATATAAATCCAGGCAATCAGATTCTCAACTGCTTGACATCGTGTATGTAAACTTCCTAGTATGGAGCCCAATACAGTGCAGGTGTTCAGAAAACAAACGCACAAGAATTTCTACACGGCCATCATTTGGGGAATATGATTTGCATACGAGCAATAGCTTGTCCTAATGTACGTATAAAAATAGTTTTTTAATGAAGCTACATTTTACCCCAATATTATCCATCACATTTATAGATTTAAGTATAATTTATGACCATAAGTGTCCACATTTTAAAAACTGAGTGAAGAATACAAACTATTCCTTTCTGTAAAGTCTTTAGTTAAACCACAAGTAATATGGTTAGGGTAATTTTAAAAGTACCTGGTGATTCTGGGGTTAATACTGGCCACAAATCCAACCACCACCATTCCCTGGTTGAACGCATCTTTACAGACATCAATACCAACCACCATCAGGGACTTTAACTGTAAAATTAAAATCTTTCATGATTTAATGGAATGAGGTATTTTCCCAAGCAATGATGTAATATGAAGTTTTTAAAAGACTGTCCCTAGTTACTGAATTATTTAAGTTAAGCTATGTGCCAGGGAGATCAAGGTCGAGATGAGGCAGATTATTAAACCAGAAACCAGAGAAACTTAAAGATGGAGGGAATAATAAGAACCTGCTTCAAAGAAAAACAAAAAACAAAAAGATGGAGGGAACCATATATTACATACTTTGCTTAAGAGACTCATTGTAATAAAAAATGGCCACCATCCTTTATGGGGGTGGGCAAGGGCCATCAGTGGCTCAAGAGATTCTGGTAAAGTGGCCCGTCCACTTATCCCCCGTCTCTAGGCTGAAGGAATCTGAAGGGAAATTCCATTACCCATTCTTCAGCTCTCTAAGGAATCCTCACTTGTCTGTGCCCTCCAGGAGGGGCAGCTGGGGGTAACCTTGTACATCCTGGTTAAGGGAATAGGCAACATTCCCTCATTCCTCACCCTCCTCACTTCCTCCCATGGTGGCCATAGCTCAGGAAAGAGAAGATTTTCTCAGTTCCCAGAACAACGTGGAGGTTTGTATCACAGGCTCTGCCGGTTCCCCAAGCTCTGGGGGTGGGGGTTGGCGTCCCATCCAGGGTGCAAGGCTACTCTGCAAAGTATCACCCTGCTGAAAGCAGGTAAAGGCAGAGGCCGTGGAGCACAGATTTTCAACCACGGCTGGGAGGCTCCAAATCAAGTGCCTCCAAGTCGACGCCAAACTAGATTCTCTTTCACGAAAGATTCTGCTATTAGCTTAACCGAAGCTCCATGAGAACAGGGGCCACGCCTCACCTTCTGGATACCCTCCCAGTGGCTGGTGTAATGGAGCCCAGAGCAGACAAACGTACAACCAACCAACCCAACAAACAAAGCGAATATTTCTAGGATCACGTGAAAAGATCTCCTCCTACTTTGATTTAATTTTTTAAATTCATTAATAGATAGATTGATGACTAAAAGAAAAAGAGTGACGGTTCCTCACAGGGATCTCCAGAGCCCACAGCTCGCCTCCGAGTTTACAGGTCATCTGCAAGGCAATCTTGGTGGCGATGCTCATCAACATTCCCTGTTTATTCAACGTCTGAGCAAGCACACACTGGCTGGGGACTGGGCAGTCGGAGCTCAAATATTTTTTAATGGAATCATAATAGCTCTTCTGATTAGAAGGCAGAATACACATTACCTGAAAGCCAAAAAAAAAAAAAAAAACAGAAGAAAAGAAAGTTCATTTACTTATGTTCAGAGGAAGCTTTAAAAAAAAAACGAATATATGGATACAAACATCTTTTGCCCTTAAGTTCCCAAGACGCAAATATTAACATACCCACAGTTCTTCTCTTTTTTATTATTTTTTTTGTTTGGCCACGCCACACAGCTTGCAGCATGTTAGTTCTCTGACCAGGGACTGAGCATGGGCCACAGCAGTGAAAGCACCAAGTCTTAACCACTGGACCACCAGGGAATTGCCCCTACAGTTCTTCTCTTAAATGGCCTTTTAAAGAGCAATGAATCTAAGCCATTTGAAATGCCTTCTCATCAGCCATCCACTCTGCAAAGCCTCCCTCCAACCCTACCACTTCCCTTGGCTCTTCCTTCCTCCTTGCTTCTCTGCCAATTTGATTCTGCCAGTCTCCTCAAATTCCCTTCCATCCTAGCTCTTCCTCCAGCTGCCTCCCTTACTGCAGTGATCCTTCCCTGTAGCTCTCCAGCTATCATCCCCATGGCCTCCTCCCCAACTTCATCCACAGATAAGCAAAGTGGAGAATTTGCTTAAATTGTGGCCTTTTTCCCATTAGGCGCTGGACAGGCAAAATAAAAGAAGCAACAACACATTTTTTGTTAACCTGGACTTGAGTGTAAGGTATGAGGGGAGGGAAAATAAGGAAACAGAAGCTTCAGGTGCTCTGGTATTTTTAAATTCCACCCTCCTCTCTCACTGCCTCGACTTCCCATCAGGTACTTCCTTCACAGAAGGACGTCTCCTGGCCTAACTCCATCTCCTTCCTATGTTTTATTCTCTACTTTCAAAACACCCAAATTACAGAAAAGATAGGCACTGTCATAATTAACAGAAAACAAAGTGATTTTTTTCACCTATAGGACTGTTCATTATCATAATGTCAAGGGCTAAAATTATTTACACTTGATAAAGTTGGGAAAAATATTTTTAAATTATCAGCAAAATTCTCTTAGGGGGGTTTCCTGCCTTCCATCCCATGAGTCTGGGGCTAAGCAAGGTAGGTGGAAGAACAAGGAATAGCCCAGTGGGGACCAGGACCAAAAGAAGGTGGGAGTCAAGTGAGACTGGTTACACACCACGGATAAAGAAGCAAGTATGTGGAGAATAATAAGGGCCATGTTTCTCACTATTAGAGATGAGGTACAAACATGGAAAGGGGGAACACTTTCCTGTGGCACTGGGTTGCAACTGGAGGTGTGAACATGTTTTTGATCTTTAAAATTTTAATAAAATATTTTAATATATACATAACTACATATAGTAATAAAATAGATGCAAGTGTGTATTTATATATATGCACACACATACATATACATATTTCTTAGCTTTGCCCATTGGAAAAGCCTAGGGGCAGTGACACACCGGTAGCAAATAAACACACCCAGTGCCCAGATCTTGGTTTCTAAATAGTGCTCTCTACCAAAAGGAATCAGGGCTCATTGGGAAAACATATGATTCTAGAGTTAGACAGCAAAACTTAGATTAACCTGGAATGTCTTATTGTGCCAGACAGTAAGGAATTGTTCCAAGAAAGTTGGGAAGGTGTCAAAAAGACACAGAGGTCAGCTTGAATGGGGCTCCCACTGGCAAAACCAAGGACAATTTGGATATCAAAATAAATAACAGTAGTGATAAACTATAAGCTGGTAAATAAAATAGGAATCCATGAATCCATACTGATGTAAATAAGTGAACAAACAAACAAATGGGAAGAAGAGAAAGCTCTTCCTTATAATGCCAACTAATAATTACAGAAGGAAGTACAAAATTAGAAAGCCACCATTTGGCAACCATCAGAGTAGTAACGGATTCAGACAAGAATTATCAATGGATTCTAAAACTAGTAGGAAAAGTCTGATGAAGAACAGGATATTTACATAGTCTCAAAGTATCTCCCTACCAAAAACAAAAAAAGAAAGAAACCTGATTAATTACTAAGAGAAAAAGTGTAACTTTACAATGGAGAAAATTGACAGAAACCATCTTAATCAATGGAGTCCCCCCTGGTAAGATGCAGTAAGAACACAGAATCATTGCTGTGATACTCCTGCCAGAAGTGCATAACCTGAATTTAATCATAAGGAAACATTAGACAGACCCAAATTGAGGGACATTACATAAAATAACTGGTTTATGCTCTTCAAAACTGGAAGGTCATCAAAGTCAAGGGAAAACTAGGGAACTGTTACAGACTGAAGGAGAGATTAAAGAGACGGGGAAACTAAGGGCAACATATTAGATCCTTCTAACAGAGAAGACATTTGGGGGACAAATGGAGAAATATGAGTGGAGTCTGTGGATTAGCTAGTTGTACTGCTCCCTGATTTTGATGGTTGTTCTATGGTTCCATAGGAGAGGGACCTTGTTTGTACGAAATGTGTGCAAATGTATTTTTTCAAAGGTAATGGGCATCACTCCTGTAACTTACTCTCAAATGGTTCAGGAAAAAAATAGATAAGATAGATAGGAAGGGAGGGAGGGAGGGAGGGAGGTGAAAAATGACAGAAAATCATAAATATAATAAAATGTCAAAAATTGGGGAATCTGGGTGAATGGTATATTACAGTTCTTTGTACTATTCCTGCAACTTTTCTGTTAGT
The DNA here is from genome assembly GCF_000442215.2 of Lipotes vexillifer. NCBI lineage: Eukaryota > Metazoa > Chordata > Mammalia > Artiodactyla > Lipotidae > Lipotes > Lipotes vexillifer. The sequence goes on from NW_006775074.1 coordinate 605,982, forward strand.
TTGATTTTACTTTTTAAAGTGAAAAATAAATGCTCTTAGGATGATAACTTTCTGTATTATAACATCCTTACGGGCCATTTTTTGTGGAAACAAAGAGATAGCTAAGCTGCTTTGCATGCGCTATGAATAGGAAAGTTGGGAGTTGGGATGAATGAGCTAGGGGGGTCAGACCGGAGATGGGACAGAAAAGCACTGCAGTACTGTGGGAGACTGAGAGAACATTTCCAAGAAATAGGAATGATTGAGAGATTTTTTAAGAAAGGGATGTCAATTTTAACTTGTCTGGAATGTTGACATGTGATATAACCATGCCTTGGCCCCAAACCCTCAGCAAAGTCAGATACATCACACACACACACACACACACACACACACACAGGACACACACATACACAAACACACACACACACACCACACGCACACACAATACTTTGGGAAATGAAGCAATTGTGGGTGTCCCCCAGGGTGATGCAATGCAGGAGGAAAAGGCACCCATGAAAGGGGGCAAGAATTCAGAGGGGGCAGGGACATGGGGCCATAGGTGACACGGAAACACTTAAACCTTCCAAGAATCCCCTGAAACAATGGGGAGAACACAGGGTGCCCCAACACTTATGGGATAAGATGGGAGTCAATTTATCTTAAATCTTGAGTAAAAGATGATCCTCCCAGTAAGTTGGAAAATATGTAAACATCCAAGAGGCCGATACAGGCGTAACAACAAGTCTTTAAAAATTAATATTAGAAACATGAAAGGAAGACAAAATATTGATTAAAATATCAAGATAAATACTTTCTTGGCTGCTTGGGGAAATGCACAGCAATTTGCAAACATACCATGGGAGAACATGTTCAAATTCCTTCTTTCAAGGCTACTAGATCTGAAGAAAAAATTAAAATTATACCTCAAAAATTAACCTATACTTACCAACTGAACCTCAGGATCAACGTATTTCTGTATAGCGTGAAGAAATGCAGCTGGATTTTCTTGTACTTTTATGCTACAGAAAAAAAATTAATTTTGAAAATGCATGGTTCCCTTCTTAGTAGCACATAATCATATAGAACTAAAAATAATATTAGTTGATTTTTATAACAGACTATAATTTGAGGAAAAAATCATTAAAGTGAAACCTTTTGAGTCTGAAATTGCTTCTCCCACACATGATACACCAGAAACATTTCATTATCATTTTTATTAACTTAAAAAATAGTTTGGTGAAAAATGAAATTTTCTCCATTGTATAGAGTCCCTACAGATTCTATCTGAACAATTCTGTTGTTCAAAATGGAGTTGAAGGTGAACTTCTGAAACCACAAGTCTCAATATCAAATGACTGAAACAGAGTTCAAGTTAAACTGGGATTAACAATTCTCTAATTCTGAATCTCCCTGGGAACTTTAAAATAAAAATCATTAGGTTAATGAGATCAAGATGTTCAGCTAATCTGTATGATTCATACTAAAACATTTTTTTTTTCCTTAATGGCACACTGTGTGGAGCCTGGAATATTTAGCCATAATCAATCAATCAGTGGACAAGTATCAACACTTATCAATTATCAGTTCTGTGGTTACATTATATTAGGGGCCAGATGCTACAGAAAAAAATTGCCACGCAAAAGAATTTTTAGAGCTGTTTTCTTGACATAGGTTCAGCCTCTCATATGTAAATATAATGGGACTTTCCCAATACCCAGTGGCCTTTTGAAAGTTGACCAGCAGGTGGCGGGACCACTGTCTGCCGCTTGCTTGTTCTAACAGGAGTGGCCAGCAACGTTGTTTCAGATGGAAGAAAACTACACATATAAATCTAGTAAGTAAATGGATACTTCATAGGGAAAAAAAAAAGGATGGACTAAAATATGAGCTTTCAAATAAAACAGGCCAAGGACCGAACATGGGCATGGGCTTGTTGTCGAGTTTGGGTGAGAAAGAGCCTATGATGCCAGCCCAGGTTCTGGGACTGTGGCTTCTTTCATGAATCTTTTCCTGCCTTATTACCTCATGGGTTAAGAGAAATTAGAGCAGGTGAAACTCAAACCAGGCGATTTGTTAACAGATGTGATAAGAGAAGAATTCTATACTACAGTGTAAAATGAGACTTTGGGAACAGCTATGGTTTTCAACAATGCTTATGCTGCTGATGTAATTAATTAGTAACCATGTGTTTAAAGAATAACTTCCCACCCTGCCAATTTAGGACATTTGCACCTCCACTACAACAAAGAGAAAGAGGTATCTGTTGCTCTTCTTTATGCGTAGCGAGCTCAGTGAAGTAAGGCATGACCAACTTTACGGCTTTTCTAAAGCAAAACAATATTCGACTTTGAGCGTGGCTGTATATGAATGGATCCCTTATGAAATGGAAAGCATCATATTTATCGCATCCCATGTAAATAGCATAGCCATTTAGTATGTAGTAGCAGATACTCAATAAATGTTCAAAGGCTAAATGAACGACCTGGTTCTATCAGAAACTATCTAGATGACTAATCTTATGCTACAGGAACAGAATAAGAAAAGCTTATTTCAGATCTATTCGTACATTAAATTTTAAAACATAAAATCTATCAAATAAGTCAGGAAATGCAACATTTATTTGTTAATATCCTGTTTGCTGTTCAGTTTTATAAGTAAGTGATATGGAAGAATTAAGAAAAGAAACTGAGGAGGCACTACATGGCTTTATTAAGGATTTATACCCCAGCTAGTATGGGAAAGATGCTGAGATAATGAGAGTACTGCCTAGGAAGAACTATGAAAATAAAGTTTTATAAAGACCAACATAAAATACATTTCAACTGGATAAAAATTTAATCATTGCCAAATCTATCTACTTATAACTGCTTGGCATTCTACATTAGGAAACTTTACTGACATTAAAAAAAAAAAAAAACTTTTGTAGCTGTATCAGCCATCATCTCCTATCTTTTAACAAAACCAAATTAATATCTGAAAAAAGTTGGGATGATTTTCTGCATCTTCTCACATTTTGGGGTGGTTCACATTAAATCCTATGGGCCTTCCAACTCTTCTCAAGCAGTTCAAAAAGCTCTCCGTCACACGTTCAGCTCTGTTGCTACATATAACCAACCATTTATTCAAAGACTGCGCACTTAAAATCTTGCAAGTTCGCATATCCTTGGACCAGTCAGCCGCAGACACAGGTTGACACTGAGAAAAATAATGATTGTGAAAGGGTTGAACAAATTTACTCAGAGAACAATTAAATTAAAAAGATAGTGTGGAAATAGTTCATATTTGTCATAACAGAACTATTTATTTAGCACAGTTTGCTATTCTCAGACTTAAAACACAGATACAAGCGCTGCACATCTGAACACAACACACGTGCTTCCTGGGAGTGGAGGTATCTCAGCATCATCCCAGGTTAGCCGTTCCTTGCCTGCAGGTCCTTGGCAAGTCCCTTTACTTCACGGGGCTCTGCTGTGGGCAAGGAAAGGTGCCTGGTTCAAATCTCTAGGTTCCCTTCCAGCTCTAAAAGTCTACAACCTTTACTATGAATGGCTCAGGCTACTGGCTGTCCAGTTTGGTCTCTTTGCTTCAGGTACCTAGATATCTCAAACAGAAAATGCTGATGACTGACACAATGCAGGTCATCATGCTGAAACTAACAAATCCTACAATTAAAGACTATACATTATGCCAAGAGTAGATACGTCTAGGAGCAAAGATGAGACCAGGACACAAGCTCCTTTCTCATTCTTTGGAAGGTTCCCCAGGTGACCAGGAAAAACAAGCTCCCCGCCTTGAAGAGGGGAGACTTTAGACTGGTCCCTAGCCTTCTGTTTATATCCATGGACTGGAATCAAACGGAAATGTTCTTGGTGTGGTAAACCAGGAAGAGTCACTGTTATAATTTAAAAAAACACTGCAATCTAATCTCTTGCTACTTAAAGTGTTGCCTTGTAGCAGCATGGCTATCTCCTGAGAGCTCGTTAGAAATGCAGAGTCCTGGGCCCAATCCCAGACCCACTGAATCAGAATCTGCATGTTAACAAGTTCCCCAGTGATTCGTCTGCACATTACAGTTTAAGAAGCATTCCAATTCCCTTGTTTTACAGGTTCCAAAGACATGGCTGAAAAGGGTTATGGAGCCAGCTGGTGGCACTGAAGGTTTAGAATACTGCTCTTGTCTTTGCAACCCGGGCCCTTTCCAGCAAGCACTCTGGCTTCCAGGCCCCAGCCAATCTCACGGTGGCCAGGCAGGGACTCAGCTTCAGGAAGCAACCTTAGCCTGAGAATGAAGGGGAAGGGCTAGGCCTCCATAAAGGCTTCTGTCTGGAGCTAGGATTCGTTCCTTCCCTTTACAACCAGTGTGAGGAGAGCCACAGCTCTCTCACCTACACTCCTACCTGTTGTGGGCTGGCAGGGGGCCCAGGACAAATGGCCCCGGGCCACTCTGAAGCCTGTGAACCTTTAGTGTACTCAGTTCCTCGAGCCCAATTTCCAGAAAGCAGGATCAGCTGAGAAGTCGAGGACACAGCCACCTCTAGCCCACCCACCATCGCCTCGAGGGGGCAGGTTCTCCACTTTAGTGCCCCTTCTCCTATGGAGACCTGTTTCCAGGCCAAAAAATGCAAACAAATCTCTGACAAATATGACTTTACCTAGAGATGATGAGACAGACCATTTTAAATATTTCCCATCTCACCTCACGTGTGGAACTAAAACTGAGCTTCTCTTTACTGACTCCTGAACAAGACCTTAATGGGGGTCTACATTTTAGGACTTGACAAAGTTTTGTTTTGTTCTGCTTTTAAAGTAGTTTTTCTTCAGCTTCTCCAATAAGGGTTTCGGTTGTTTGCATAGATTATCAAAAAGAAATGATGAGAAAAATCTCCACTCTGCCAACAAAAAAACATTCGTTTGCTCAGTCATTAGTTTTGACATGTTGGCTTACTTATTATACCAAATAAAGGCAAGAAGAGTGCCTTTAAAAATGAAATGTAATTGGCTTTAAAAATGGGCAAAACAGAGGGGAAAAGTAGAAAGAGAATGTGCAATTTTTGCATAAAATAGGTTCATTTTTAAATGGAAGCCCCAAAGAAGCAATGATTTGTCTCTCCAAGGTTTCAGAATACCTCTCTGCCTAAATGCTGTGGCTGGGATGGGCTCTGTGCAAATTTCTTCACGTTTATGCCAACTGAGCAGCATTTTACTTTGGGGAAAAAAAACTCAGGTACCAGGAAATATGGTCTATTGGAATTAATCTTCAGCAGTTAAAAGAATTTTCTCAGGTACCATAGATTTTTTTTTTTTTAAGTGATGTAAGAGGACTACAACACGCAATAATAGGTTGGCATGTTTTGATGGCAACGGCTTGAAGTACCATTTTCTAACTCATCTTTAAATGTGACACCACATCACAGTGACTGACCTAAATTATGTCCGCTGGGTGCCGCTAAGCCTTTCAAAAGTACACTCGGATGAAAAAGGAAAACAGAGGGACCTGGAGGTTTAGAACAAAGGAAAGGCAGGGACATGGCCATGGAAAAACCAAATGAATATTCTAAGCCCACGAGTCATTCTGGCATATGATCAAACTGACACACATTCAAGAAAATACTTTTAAATGAAAATAAAATCACTGCACTTACTATGTGGTCTTGTATTATTATATTTTCTGAAGGCACAACCCGGCCAGTCAGAGACATCTGGCATCCAAAATGCAGGCCCCAGGTCTCCAGCTCAAAACGAGCATCCTTGTTTCTGTTGATAGAGTTGAGTTTTAAATCATTAAAGGGCTTACTTTCTAAAGAATTTTCATTATTAGAGATAAAATTACAACTTAATTATTCAGACTGATTTTTTTAGGGGTGCTGACTTCTATTTCTACTCGCCATTTTTTTCCCTGCTCAAGAGAATTATAGGAAGACTGCACCCATGGGGGACATGCAGGGATGGAAAGGCTCCCAGTGTGGCTCACTGGTTAGCAAAATGGGACTTTGAGCCAGACAGACCCGACTTCAACTCCGAGTGCTGACACTTAATAACATGTGACCTTGAGCAAACTCTGAAATCTTTTAAAGCCATGCATGGTTTCCTTATTGGCAAAAGGTAGGACTAATTAATTACTTCACAGGGCTGATGGAAAAATTAAACATGACAATACATGGACAGCGCTACCACACTGCCTGGCACATGTTAAGTGCTCAGTAAAGGTGAGATATTATTGCTGATAACAAACATCACTAAAGAGACACTGTGAAGCGTCTGGATGTGGAGTTGTCCCTGTACCTCTGGATATCATCTGCGAGCCTGGCCACGCGCTGCTGCCTCCCCAAAGGACTGAGGCGCGTTTCTTCAGCCACAGCCTTCATCAGCTGGAAATCAGATGTTGCCTGGCCAGGCAGCCCTATTCAACGTGAATGAAAACAAAGTGAAAAATGAACAGTCCCTGAGGTAACCCCAGCCCATCTCAGGCACAGGGTAATAAAAGTTTTCACTTAAACTGAATCAGATTCACCGTCTGGATAGCATCATCTGACAGCAATGCAAGCCACATGTCATTTAAAATTTTCTATAGTAGCCACATTAAAAAAAAAGCCAAAAAGAAACAGATGCAATTATTCCAATAGTATATATTATTTAACTCAATATATCCAAAATATTATCATTGCAACATGCAGCCGATATGAAAAATCTGTCAATGACGTAGTTTCCCTTTTCTTTTCACACTACGTCTTAGGCATCCAGTCTGTATTTGACACTTACAGCACTTCCCCAGCCAGTCCCTCAGTCACACTACTCATGTGTCAAGTGCTCAGTGACCACGTGTGGCTAGACGCCACCATGGGGACTGTGCAGACCTGGGATGTCATAGTACCACTAAGAATGGGCATCCCTCCCTGCAGGGATGATGTCCTTGTGAACTTTTCTAATCACAAAAGAAATACATACACATGATAACTGATCCGAATAATACAAAGTGTCAAAAGTAGAAGGTCCACCCTTAGTCTCACCCTGGTAATCAGACAAGCATGATTAAAAGCACCTGAGACAGTTATTCAGCTTCTACTAGAGTGAAGGTTACCTTCTGGAAGCTTATGCAAAAAGAAAATAAGGAGCATTTTGGCACCACTCAAAGAATTTACCTGAAGAAAATTAAATCATGTGGCTTCTTAGCCTAGTGAAGTTCAAAAAATGCGGAAGAACAGCTTGGTTTTAGGAAAACATCTGGGGACCATTTTAACATCAAATTAACAAATAGAATACACGAGATAAAGGAAATAGATAGCTTTCACTGTGCTGAGCAATTTCCAAAGAGCACTCTACCCTTCCACTTCCTCTGTGATGAAATAAATAACTTAAGGCTCATCCTCCATGGGTTAAATTAGTGCTCTGGCACTCAGCTAACTTAAGGAGGTTCTACCCACCACAAAGTATCAGGAGTCTGTGACTGAGAGCCTGACAGAGTATAAAACATAAACATCACCTGTTAGAAAGCAGAGCTCGGGGATCAGGTGGGCCATCCGAACCTCAGCGTCAGCATTTCTCTTGCTTTTCAACAGACTAACAAGCACTGGCTGGTTTAGGTCAGATAAGGTAATATCATATTGCTGTAGGATGCAAGATTAATGAGGGAAAAGTTAATATGGAAACACTGTAAAACGAGCATCCTTGCTTATGAGCAGCAAGGTAATCCCCAAATGAATAGATAAGCAAATCCGTTCAATAGAGGAAAAAAAGTTCCTACTGATCCCTATGGTTACGTACTCATTTCTACTTCCTTCCTAGGACCTATCTCTTATATCTCAGGGTCAGTTTCATGATTTTATTATCTTTTATAATGCAATACTGTTTTTTTTTTCCATTCATTTCCTTGCTCTCTTCTGAGTTTCATCCAGAGACAGAACAGCCTTCAGCTGGCTCCATCCATAATGCCATGACCCCACTGCAGCATGTCCACCGTTGGAGACTGAGGCAGATTGCCCCATGCATAACTAACTGGCTCTAAGCACCTGTGTTCATTTTGAAACTACCTAAACACAAGTTGGAGGCAAGGGTTATATTGAGTCAATCTCAGATTTCCCAAAAGGACACAACTGTCCTTCATTCCTAGGATAGTATGATGTTATAGGGAAACAGCTTTGAACTCCAACAAATGTAAATCTGATCCCCAGCTCTTCTATCAATACTTACGTGGACTGTGACACTGAGGAAGTTACCTTCATTACCTTTCCTCATCTATGACATGAGGAGAATGGTAGCTCAGAGGTGTCCCACGTAAACCATGAGCATGGTGTCTGGTTTATAATGAGTCCTCAGCAATCATTAGTTCCTACCCCACCCCCTTTCCCTTTGTAAATTTGAACTTCAACATTCTCACCTTGCCACGAGTTCATTTACCTTCAAACGGCAAAGTTTCCAATGAACACTCATTCCCAGTATAATTTACTCAATACTGATGACAGAACAACTGGAATTATAATTTACCAACTGCCTGGCGACTATATGACACTGACATCAATGATTATAATTAAGGAAGCTAGCAGTGAGTGCTTTTCTGTTCAATTAGGACTTTAAGTCATTAAAAACAATTCAGGAAACGTGATCATTGCAACAATGCTATGGCTGAAAAGCTTGGAGAAGCCTTCGCAGAGAGTTTTTATACGTGACTTCATTAATTCACATCTCGTGCTTGCTATATTCCAGGAACAGCAGGAGATACAAAGATAAAAGAGGCACAGTTCCTACGTTTACACGTAACTACATTATCTACAAAGCAAAGTAGACCAGTAGCACAAATAATATATGCTAAGCACTTATATTTTCCCTCATTTAGTCCTTTTTTAATGGATGTGTACTATGTTTTTTTTTTAATTGAAGTGTAGTTGATTTACAATGTTGTGTTAGTTTCTGGTGTACAGCAAAGTGATAGTTATACACACACACACACACACACACACACACACACACACACATATACTCTCTTTCAGATTCTTTTCCATTATAGGTTGCTACAAGATATTGAGTATAGTTCCCTGTGCTATACGATAGGTCCTTGTTGTTTATCTATTTTATATATAGTAGTGTGTATATGTTAATCCCAAACTCCTCATTTATCCCCCACCCTTTCCCCTTTGGTGACTGTATGTTTGTTTTCTATGTTTGTGAGTCTATTTCTGTTTGGTAAATTAATTCATTTCCTCCTTTAATCTTAACCACGATGAGTCAAATACTATCATCATCCCCTTCACTGATGAGGAAACAGCATCAGAAATTAGGTAACTTTCCCAAGGTCCCATAACTGTACATTAGCACAGCCAGGATTCATCCCTTAAGACCTGGGAACCTCTGCTTGTCACACCACTCAGGACTGGGTCCCTCACAAGGAGTAGGGAACAGGGTGGTAGTGAAAACAATTTCTGGCTGGTAAATCAGGGAAGGCTTCGTGAGGGAGGTAGAATCCAAGAGAGAACCTTGAAGAAAACGTGGGAGTATTACAAGTTCCAGGAACAGCTGGACATGTTCCAGGAAGAGGATATTCCATTTACCTGGAACATGGCCAGGAATTCTACCCACTAAGCTGTGTCATCAGCTGAACTTTACTCTCTCCCGTGCCCCAATTTTCTTAGCGTTTGAAAATATTTTTTCATGATAAGATAAAATAGTGACATATAAAGGTCAATATCAACATGTCTTCCACTTTGAAAGCTGACTGCATAATAATTTAGCATTCCTTTCCTAGGACAGAGGGGAGAACATTCTAGAAATTGGCACCATTTTCTTTCTTTTTCTCCCTAATATATATGCAGTGAACCACAACTCCTTACACAGGAAACTGAGTGGGATTTTATCATGATTCCCTTTTCAAAATGTCACGGGTCCTAAAATACATCAAAGAAAAATGAATTTAACTGTGCAGAAAAAAAAACAAATGTTTAACAAACTTTGTGTCTGATAAACGAACACTTATGGAGCACATTTTCTGCACAAGACGCTTTGCCAAATGCCGTTTGTGTTCTAGAAGTAATGTGGAATGTTCTACAAGTGCTCAGGGAAGAGAACAGCTAGCTCTTCTGTGAGTGTGACAGGGAGCAAAGTCAGAGAGGACTTCACTAACGAGATGACATTTGACCTTGAAGAGGAAAGGTACAGTGAGGCTTTATGCCAATGTCTCTTGAACATGAGCGAAGGCTGAGTGACAGCGAGTAGACTGGGATGATGGCAGCATGGGGTGCATGGTGGGAGTGCCGTGGGAGATGAGGTCAAACTGTGTGATGCTACAGTTGAAGAAGGGAAGTGCTCATCACCTGCAGGAACTGGACTAAAAGCTCCGCGTGGACGATTCGGCGCTTACACAACTGAATGAGGAGGTGACGGTAAAGATGAGGAAGGGCGCAAAATGTCTTCCTGAGAGGCAGAATTCCCAAAGAGAGAGGGAAGTGGGAAAGACAATGAATTCAGTTTGAATTATGTTAGTGTGAGATGCCTGCAGGATATTCATGCAAATACAGTCTGAAACAGAGATGAGGATATAATTTAGGAATGAGGGCAAGGCAAAAATACCATATTTGAGCAAACTCAAAATATGAAGCAAAGATCCTCTGCAAGGGGACCATGGTGAATAACAGCATTTAATGTCTGGGGGAAATGATGAAGGAAGATGTCAAAAGAGGCTGAGAAAGAACCACCTGAAACCTAGCAGAGAACCACCAGGGATGTGCGGAGGGGCCAAGCAAGAGGAGTTCAGCTCAGTGCGAGTGGTTATTAGTGTCCAAAGCCACCAAAAGCCCCTCCGAATAAGAACAGTAGCTGAATTTGACCTTGGAGAGCTATTTCCATAGTGGCAGAACCGGGTACCAGACTACTGAGGGAGGCTTCAGGAAGGAAGAACTGAAGAGGTGCTTGGAGCTAGTTTAGACAACCTTCTAAAGAAATGAGCTAAGGAGGAAAAAGAGATCGCTTTTCCTGAAGGTACAGAAAGGTCAAGGCAGGGTTTTTGCTTTCTGTTTGTTTTTGTTTTTAGAACAGTGAGATTTTGGAGACTGAAATACGACTGCACATTAAAGAGAAGGCACCTCTGAAAGGAACTGAAGTTGGATGGTGGGGATGAGGAAATTGTCATCACTGTGAATCAAGCTCCCAGAGTCAGCAGGAGATTCCATCGAGAAATGTTTGAGTATCTACTAAATGCTACCCTGGGCATCCAGAAATCAAGAGCTCAGCGTTGAGGAGGGGAGTCAGACCATTCATGTCCTTTCTGTGATAGTCAGCTGCAGCTAAGTGCAGGGAGGGGACCCGGGGGAGAGCATCCTAGGGCTCCCTTAAGAGTAGACTGCTGAGCTGAGTACTGAAGGGTGTTCAGTGACCGGCTGGCTATGAGTGGGCATCAAGGAAGAGGAAGCAACATGTGTGAAAATGCATAGGGGGGTAACTGACTCAACGAACCATGAATGGTGGGCACAGGAGAACCCAAGAAGGAAACGGGATGGTAAGTGATGAGACTCAAGAGGTAGGGAGTGGCCAGATCATAAAGGACCTGAGGAATTCTGCCCAGGAGCTTAGATCTGACTTCTAAAGCAACAGAGAGCCACGGGAATATTTTAAGCGGGGAAGTAGCATTATCAGATATGTTTTAAAGGAGGTAACTCAGACTACAGGAAGGACCACAGGAGACAGGATGAGGGTCCGAGCCAATACAGGAACGGTGGAGATGGAGGGGAAGGGACAGGTCAGAAAATTATGTCAGAGGCAGACTCAGCCCGACAGACTGGGGGACTTGTTGGATTGGAAAGGAACAGGGACCCTCTTCTGAGCTAAGCAGAAGGGAGATGAGGATGAAGGAAGACAAGTCCCACCTGCTTGTAGTAATCCACATAGGTGATCTCGGTGCCATCCCACTTCTGGAAGGTGTGCGTGGGCTTCACTGACCAGTCAATGTCATCGATGCGATAGGTTTTGTTATTGTATCTGGTAAAGGCAAGAAATCTTTAAGTTCTTTTCCCAAATCCTACAAGGTAAGTGGCTCTTTCACTATACTTTTTTTTATTATTATTATTTTTTTTTTTTTTTTTTGCTTTACG
>NW_006775074.1:618487-636782 GCF_000442215.2 Lipotes vexillifer
CCCCCGCATCGGCAGGCGGACTCTCAACCACTGCGCCACCAGGGAAGCCCTTCACTATACTTTTAATTCAAAGTATTATTCTCAAGAATTTCAGAAATTATGAAAGATAATAACTCAAGAATAGCCACTTTAAAAAAAAAAAAGATCAGCTCTTACCTGAGAAGAGCATCAATTAACTCTTCCGTTCACAGGAGGACCTCTACCGGTGGGAGAGTCATTAGACCACCACGTGCTTTTCTCACTGAGATACACTGCCACTTCAGGTAAATCATTCTTAAATGTTCAAAGGCTGAAGCATGGCTCAAAACTTTCCCATCAGCTTCTGGTGCCACTAAGATTTTCTGAACTCCCAACTAATGCTTCCGATAAAAAGCACCCCAAGCAGGCTGATGGACCACCCAGTTCTGGAAGCCTGCTTCATCTCCCATCTAGGGCTGGCCCTGGGCAAAACTGCAAAGCAGGTCGGCTAAGATCTTTCTAAGCTCTTTCTCCCCTTCATCAGGTACTGTGTGGCCTGGAACATTCTCTCATGCCACCACAGCCTTGGGACAGAAACCTCCTTGTCAGGTTTCTTCTGGGCTCTGGGTACCTTGCAAGGTGACTTTGAAATAGTGTGATAACTTAATCCATGAAGATCATGACAGGAGAATAAGGGGGCAGCGTGGAATTCAATCCGCACCACCTCTCTACTCTGTAACCCAGAAAAACAACTTCAAGTGGAAATTCCAAGCCAGACTAGGAAAAGACTAGTGCGTCCTCTAAAAGAAGTGTCCCTGGACCAGCAGCTGCATAGGCGGGGCTTTTTGGTCCTCACGAAGTCACCTAACTGCCCATGTCCCATTCAGTTTAAATGTGCACTGATGACAAATGTATACACAGACAAACCTAGAGACTTGAAAGGTCTCAGCCTTAACGGCCTGATAATCTTCCAGCAGAGATGAGACACGGACCTGATGTTCTGTCCTGTTGTTACTGAATCAAACTTGGGTCTGCTCGCCCACGCGCAGTAAAGCCAGTCTACTGATACATCGGGTTGTGGTGAAGGAAAATGTGCATCAGACACTGTTATTTGGGTACTTCAGAGAGGAGCTAAAAAAGAGGATATGGGGCAGAGGTCTGCCTGGGAAGGCCCCATAGGGTCCTGCTTGTTTACACTGTGATGTAATAAAATGAAATAAAATGGCTCGAAAGAGGTGGCTTACAAACACTGGACTTTGGGAATTGCCTGGCGGTCCAGTGGTTAGGACTCCGAGCCTCCATTGCCGAGGGCGCGGGTTCAAATCCCCGGTCAGGGAACTAAGATCCTACAAGCCGCATGGTGTGGCCAAAAAAAGAAAGAAAGAAAGAAAAAAAAGCACTGGGTTTGAGGAGCAGCACAGGGGCAGGAACTAAATAATTCCAACTGAATGGACAGGTGGAAGGTGGAAGCTTCAGAAAAGCAGTAACGTTTGAGCTGGACTTTGTGGGAGCAGAAATCTAAAAGGCAGAAATAGGGGTGGGGGAACCAGGCAGAGGGGCTGGAGCAGCAAAATGCAGACCACTGGAGGTTAGGGGAGAGGGTACAGCAGGAGGTAAGGAAGGACCAGGTCAGACTGTGGACCACCAAGCATGCCCCTCGAGGAAGCCTGCACTCTAGACAATTGAGAACAGTCTGGTCTATAACAGGTGAGTAGACTGATCAGGTCTGGGCTCAGGCCAGTGCCCTGTTCCCACATGGCACACATAATGCATTCTCTAGAGAAGAGTCTATTTAAATGCAGGCTTTTACCTTGTAATGACAATGAGCCCAATCAGCTGTTTCTCACACGCCTGGGTAAAGCAGGACATGCCAGTTTTGTGGCAGAGATCCATCATGAATTCTAGAACAGTCTCATTTCTGAGTATTTTATAACTCACGTCAGCACCAAACAGGAGCCTGCTTTCAAAATGTGACACAGAAATGGCAAACCCGGGCCAAAGCGACAATCTTCAAAATAAATAAATAAATAAATTTTAATAAATAAAATTTTTTTTAATGTTTTACATGTTATATCAGGAAAACAATAAACATTTTAAAATGGCGACTTTACATTCCAATTCTCTAGATTTCATGAAACAATTTTTCTTTAATCTGTTTTCTTTTAGTGGCTGACTTAACACTTCAGTTATTTCCAGCTGGAGTGTCTTTAAACATATATTTAGGATAAAATACATTCCTGTAGAGCTGCATTGTTTTGACCTTGATACTACTGACATTTGGACTCGATAATTCTTTGTCAGGGGCTGTCGTGTGCATTGCAGGATGTTTAGCAATACCCCTGGCCTCCACCCACTAGATGCCAGTATCAGCCCCCAAACTGTGACCACCAAAAATATCTCCACACATTGCCAAATGTCCCCTGGGAAGCAAAATCGCCTCTGGCTGAGAGTACAGCTGTAGGATTAAAATGTTTATGGGGGGATCCATCCCAGCATGAAAACATCTAGGTTCAGAAAAGCACACTGACTCAATGTGAAGACAAAGACTACACTTAATAATGAGATTAAGAAATAAACTAAGTGATATCACATACAGACATACAAGGAAAACTGGAGCAGTGGCTACATCCCCTTTCCACATTTATGAATATCATAGTCTGAAGTCTTGAATAAGAAAACGTTATGGAAATGGCATGAAAGAATAGACAAATATTTTTAAAAACTCATTTCAGTTTATATTTTGTGGACTTCATTTGCTGTGATACTCATGCCAGCTTTCAGGACAAGCATATGCACTAGGACCAGCTCTAGCTCAGCACAACACTGGGCCCACGGGGATTTCTAATCCAGGTGGAGAGATAAGTGACAGGGGTGAATGAATAGGATGCTTTAGACAGACCACTCCGACACACTGAATTAACATACAGAAACCCTGCCCTTTTCCTCTACCAGGCAGAAGCCAAACTCCCTGCCTCCACTTTCTATCTTTTCTGTACAGATGTCCCTCAACTTATGATGGGTTTTCATCTTGATAAACCCACCATAAGTTGAAAATATCCTCAGTAGAAAATGCATTTAATACACCTAACCTACCGAACATCATAGCCTAGCCAACTTAAACGTGCTCAGAACACTTACTTTAGCTGACAGGTGGGCAAAATTATCAAACACAAAGCCTATTTTATAAGAAAGCGTTGAATATCTCATGTCGTTTATTGGATACTGTAATGAAAGTGAAAAAGAGAATGATTGTGCGGGTCCAGCATGGTTGTAAGTGTGTCGGTCGTTTACCCTCGTGATTGGGTGGCTGCCTGGGAGCCGTGGCTGCCGCCACCTGGCCTCGCCAGCGAGTATCATCTCCACATCCGCTAGGTCAAAGTTCACAATTTGAGGTATGGTTTCTACTGAATGTGCACGGCTTGCACGTCATCATAAAGTCGAAATATTGTAAATCGAAATATTGTAAGGCAGGGACCATCCGAACTTCTCCATTTGTTTCGTGTCTGTCTTTGGGTTACTGGCTGCCTCTGTCTCTGGCACAGCTACTTATTTTGGAGAGCTGAGTAACAACCAGTTCAAGACACAGCCGATCACATTCCCTGCAGCATCTACCTCCCAGTTTAGGGTAAAAACTCTGCAAGTGTTCCTAACAGTTCACTAGGGCAGCTTAGCCGGCTTGTGTGTCTGACATCTGCTTACCCAATAATTTCCAATCAACCACCCTGGCTGTGTTAACATTCTATCAGCAAGAAAACAGAGCCCCAGCTATGTGGTAGAACGTAACAGAGTTTATTCTGCTCTCGTTACGACTTGTCATACACAGGAAACTCAGTTTCTGAATTCCTTCTAGGATTTATGATAATGACCTAGCACACTAATATAAGAAAACAGGCTGCTAGCTTTTGACATTCACCATTCTATAAAGAACTTGAAAAATTTTTAAATCCATTATTTTTCATACCACAGAATCTCTCATAGGAGGCATAACGGTATAATATTGCATCATAAATTATGCTGTTCACATTATAACAATTTCAGAGTAACAGAAAACATAAATAAACCTACTTGTGCTGGGGAATTTCCACTGGCTCCGAAGGCTTATAGAAGTTCCGTCCAATCTGGTACATGGACAACTTTTTTAA
Source organism: Lipotes vexillifer (assembly GCF_000442215.2). Lineage (NCBI taxonomy): Eukaryota > Metazoa > Chordata > Mammalia > Artiodactyla > Lipotidae > Lipotes > Lipotes vexillifer. Next base: position 622,588 of record NW_006775074.1, read on the forward strand.
GATCCTGCAATTATATATTTTTAAAATCTGTTAAACAACCTTTGATAACAGTATACTTCCAAGTTTGTACGCATGCTGAAAGAAAAATAGTAGAAAAGTCCAGAACTCTTATTGTTATAATACTGGAAGGTTTAGCTGCTAAATATACACTTGAGTGTACATACGAGAACTATCACTTCATATTTGGGGATGACACAATTGAAATTAGTTCTATCTTTCTGGGTTTAACTGCGATAAGTAGGTGGTCACTTTCCAGTTATGACTGTGACTAACATTCTGGTTGGTGTAGATGAGGCGAGAACAGCCATGTCCACAGGCTCTTCTGGCCTCTTTCTTATTTTGAGATGAGGAGGCTGTTTCCCTTCTTTTTCTTTCTTTTTTATTTTTTGTATAGTTAATTTACAACATTGTGTTAGTTTCAGGCGTACAACAAAGTGATTCAGTTATATATATTCTTTTTCAGATTCTTTTCTATTATAGATTATTACAAGATATTGAATATAGTTCCCTGTGCCATACAGTAGGTCCTCGTTGTTTATTTTACATATCATAGTGTATATATGTTAATCCCAAACTCCTAATTTATCTCTCCCCCCGCATCCCCTTTGATAACCATAAATTTGTTTCCTATGTCTGTGGGTCGATTTCTGTTTTGTAAATAAGTTCATTTGTATCATTTTTTTAGATTCCACATATAAGCAATATCATGATATTTGTCTCTCTCTGCCTGGCTTACTTCACTGAGTATGATCGTCTCTAGGTCCATCCATATTGCTGCAGATGGCATTATTTCATTCTTTTTTATGGCTGAGTAGTACTCCATTGTATATATGTACCACATCTTTATCCATTCATCTCTTGATGGACATTTAGGTTGCTTCCATGTCTTGGCTATTATAAATAGTGCTTCTATGAACATTGGGGTGCATGTCTCTTTTCAAATTAGAGTTTTCTCCACGTATATACCCAGGAGTAGAATTGCTGGGTCACATGGTAATTCTATTTTTAGTTTTTTAAGGAACCTCCATACTGTTCTCCATAGCGGCTGCACCAACTTACATTCCAGAGGAGGCTGTTGCTAATGAGGCTATTCAGGCTTCCCAGCGCTACCAAATGACAAGGTTGCCTCTTCAGCAACTAATCCTGGTCACCTTTGTAACGTGACACGTCACTGATCTGAGGCTGCCCCATGCATGGGGGAAACAGGACGGTTTTAAGTCCGAAAACAGGGGTTCCAACTGCATGATTCTGGGCTGTCCAATGTCATCTGAGCCTCCGTCCCCTCATCTATAAAACGGGGATTTTAATCACACCTGCCTCAGGGCTCTCGAGTAAGGATCAAGGAAGCTCTAACACCACACGAAGAGTTTTGTCACTGCAAAGCACCTTCCAAACGTCAGCTGACTTAAAATAGTCCCCTCTCAGTGTGGGGCACATGCAAGACTGGCTGCTGAAGAGCTTTTTACAGAGCTGAGCTGAGGCCCAGATATGATCTAAAAGATGCTCGGCAAGATGTCTGACTAGAATTAGGAAACAATGTTATCTGTGTGATGAAAGTTCCTTTACGTGCCCTACTCAGCAAAATCCCAAACTCCCCTGTCCTCATCCTGTCCAGAGGCCACTGTTGAGTGAAGGACTCAAATCTTAGGTTTTTAACACATCATGCTAGTGACCCACACCAACAGCAAGGGAAACGGTGGTTCTCAAGCTTTCGTGCTCCCACGTGTCATCTGGGAAGCTTGCTAAAAATGTGGATTTGCAGGCCCCACTCATGAAATTCTATTCACTAGGTATAGTGAGGCGCTAGGGAATCTGCATTTTGTCGAGTCCCACCCAACATCCAAGATGACACGGAAGCAAGTGACCCTCAGGTCAGTTTGAAGAACACTGAAAAGCTCGGTCACAGCCTTCCTTCTGCCCCCAGGGACATGTGGGGAAGGAAAGGGGGCTGAGAGGCAAGTGACAGCAGAAAGCAGATGGTGATGGCCTTTCACACCTAAAATCAATCATCCAGGAGAAAAACCAATCCTTCAGTTTACTAACCCAGACACACGCATCTTTTAAGTCTGGCGGTGGAGGCTGGGAGTGGGTACAGAAAAAGAAGAAAAGGGAAGAGGCACCTGCCCTGCAGCCGCTGAGACATCACAACCCTTGGGTCCTTTGTCTCCACACAGATGTTACTGGATAGTAACAGAGGTGCCAGTTTGAGGCCGTGATGGACTGTGGTGTGTATTATTGCACAAGTACATGAAAGGATATGGAAAATTTTCCCTAAAGATGACATTGCTGCTGGCACACTGCCTACAGAATGGTTAACACTTTTAATACCCAGGCTCTACGATGACAGGCATCATTAGCCTAAATTAGATTCACATTTAAGGCACTTTACCTCTTGAAGATGATACTGAAGACCTGCATGCACACGGGAGAACTTGCCGGCAGCTCCCTCGTCAGGGTGATAGTCATCTTTACAGCCTCGCCTCTTCGAGTTTCACTTGACAATTCCATGACCTGAAAAAAGAAGTACTTAAAATGCACTCTACGGATTATCCTCAAGTGCACAGAACACGGATATGCTAAAGCCGTCCCAACTTAATAGGCATTAACAAAAACAAAACGGCAGGTGTTAACAATGTAATAATCTAATGATTACGTTACGTTTGGAGGGTTTTTGTCGCTGTATTTTGCTAATACCAGAAAAGCAACACATCTCTTTCCTCTCGAACTTCTTAACAGAGAATCAACACCAGCCTCGGGGTTCAAACATTCAATCCAAAGAGAATCCAGAGCAGCGGTTCTTGACCTTTCCGGGGAGTGGGGGTGGGAAGACAGGTCACAACCTACTTTGAGAGTCTGATCAAAATTACAGACATTCTCCAAAGAAAATGTCACATGTGTATATACAGCAACAATGTATATAATGTACCCATTTTCAGACGTTCATGGATGCCCAGAAGCCTACTAATGAACTTTCCTGCCCATCCTGGGTTCATGGATTTCAGAGGGAAGCCTCTCAAAAGTTCATTCAAAAAAACAGAGGAACAGAGAAGAAGAAAGCAAAGGACAGGGAACAGACGAGAGGGAAACATAAATGTGAAAAGAGAGAGGAGAAAATGGTGAAAGTTTAAACAGATATGAAATCTGATTTTATTAACTTTTGTAAGGTCTAGAGAAAACCCTAGGGTTCTTATCATCTGAAACAACGTTCTAACAATTATAATGAATGCATGAATAGGTCTTTATACCAGATGCCTAACTAAATTTAAAGCTCTTCAGATCAGGGAGGGCTCCGTATAGATTTCTGGAATAAAAAACGACAAATCAGTGAGTAAAAATCTATGATCAAGGGTTTTTCAGAAGGGTAAGGAATTAGAAGAGGTCAGTTTATTAGCAGGCATTTATGTATTTTACCCCTACTTTCCATGGTGAAAGTGTAGGGGTTTTTTTTTTCGGTAAGCGGGCCTCCCACTGTTGTGGCCTTTCCCGTTGTGGAGCACAGGCTCAGCGGCCATGGCTCACGGGCCCAGCCGCTCCGTGGCATGTGGGATCTTCCCGGACCGGGGCACGAACCCGTGTCCCCTGCATCGGCAGGCGGACTCTCAACCACTGCGCCACCAGGGAAGCCCCGAAAGTGTAGTTTTAATGGCTTTTAGGTTGAACCAAGAATGTAGGGCAGGGATAGTTCACTTCAGGGAAACAAAGAGAAATGCGTCCTTTCACAGGGGATGAAATATTTCACTGAGGCGTTTCTTGCTTCAGATAAAACTGTAGAGAAGTCAGAGGTGGCGAGTTGCAGGAAGAGCTTATCAACAGCCAGAAGTCTAATGGCCAGGAGATGGGGGAGCGGCCCTCAGACTGCTGCCAGGATCTCAGGACAAAGGCGTAAGCCAACAAAGTATGCTGGGATGAGTGGCTGGCAGCAGACGGTCCCCACTCAGAGCTTTATTCAGGAACCCCATTCCTAACAGCCACCAAAGAGCAAAATCGGCAGCACCGCCTGCACTTCCCCCACCAAACACCACTCCTCCTTGCTTCCCGCCTGTTGTGCATCCCACACCCTCACTCTCAGAGTGCGCTTTCACTTCCTCCTCTCCATCCACTTATCTAATGGGTTGGCAAGTCTTAGCCCTTCTACACCAGCAATTTCTCTACTCCATTTCAGCTGTTCCAATACCAATATTTACCACCGAGCCCGAGAGCACGTGACGTGGAGTTGCACAGACCCTGGTTCTCTGCCTCTTGCAGCCTGTATGATGCGGCGCAATTTACTGCAACCCTTTAAGACCTTTTCCCATCTCTAACGTGGGAGTGAGACCAGGATAATGAAGATTAAGTGGGACAATTCATGGATCTTATCCCTATCCATAGCAGTGCTTTGTACCTTTGTTCGAGTTCTTTCGACAGCCTGCCCAGATTATTCCAGTGGCACTTTATTAATTGTCCCACTTTGTTCTGTCAGCCATTCAATAGGATGTGATCAGAGTCACTGAAACGTAACACAGCTCTATGGAAACTCTCTCTCAAAGGCTTCAGTGGCCCACGGAGGACAGTTCCTGTTCCTCAGCAGGACATTCAAGGTTCTCCCTACCTTTGGAGCCACAACTTGCAAGCCTTCCCAGCTAAGCCTGAACAACCAGAAGTTTCTAAACTATGCCCTTCACTTCCCATCTTTGTGCCTTTGCTCCTCTGGTCCTCCCCATCTCCCCCTTCATTAATTCAAATCCTGCCCAGGAGATAAATTAATGACGATTCCCACTGAAGTGTCCTGCCGGGAATAAACTTTCCTTTCATCACCTCTTTTTGAAGACCTTGGGTAAGACACTTAACCTCTCTAAGGTTCCAGGGGTGATGAGAGGATTAAATGAGTTCATGCATACAGCAGCCTGGCAGAGTAAGTGCTCATCAAATGTAATCCAGTGGTAGGTGGGACATAAAACATAGATCTGCTCATCTCAAGAGAGCTGTGCTGGGGCTAATCCAGAGAACAACCAAGCAGAGCACCTAACACCTCGTATATGCTCGATAAATGCTAGCATAACAAAACCACTAATTATTATTATGCCACTTATGTCATTCTATCTTGCACTGAATTTATTTGTAAATAACTTCAGTACTAAATTGAAATGTTTTTGACAAGAACCTTGTTTTATTTATCCTGGTTTCCTCCAAGGTGCCAGCAGCCTGCCTGGTACACAGTAGGCTCTTTATAAGTGCAGAAGGAATGCATGAGAGTGGCAAATAGATATGACCTGTGACAGCAACCTGGGTCATGGCCACAGATGCACAGATGGGGTCTGAAAGACAGTGGAAGGCCAGGAGGCAGCAGAACAGGACTTCTATATACTATAGAAGTATACTATATGCTCACTTTGAATAAAAAATGAGTAATATTAACTTATTCCTAGCATCTGTAGAGTAAAATTCCTCCATTTTCATTAGGTAAAATTGAAGAAAGCTGGACCATTCAAGGGGGCTATATGATTTTAACATATCCAAATTTCCAAACAGTTACTACAAATGTATTTAGAAGAACAAGATCTTTAATATAGTAATGCCCTTGAAATACATCATTTAAGTATGAGAGGCCATATTAGCATGCTATCAACATCTAGTCATAGGACAAAATATTGAGGGATCAATAAGGACTCATGACGAATAAAAATGCTTCTAAATTTACATATCCAGATTTTCCAAGTCCTTAAATTTAATCATATGGTAGAATTTTTAAACTCCATATTCAGATGAAATAAACACTCAAGTAGCTCCTATAAATCTCGCAGTCTCATAAAAGGAAAAAGGTTCCAAGAGTGCTCAGAAACATACTTCTTGAGGAAATTAACAAAGATACACACGGAATCTAGAAATTTACATTTATGCTCTCCGTGTTCAAAATGCTGAACTAAAAAACAAAAAAAAGATTAACCTTTCCAAGGGATAGAAGCATCAAGTTTTAATCCAATACTCTGTTTTAATTTTTCATACAGAAACCAGTTCTTTCTCATAATTTTCATACTGCTTTAGAACAAAGCGTATGATAAAGACCTCAATAACAATACCTTGATTTTAGGGCTAAAAATGTGGAAGGCGTAAAAAAATAAAATAAAGGGCTATGAATCTTGCAATTGCCATATCCAATGGTCATAACCATTAAAAAATATCCTTAAGATTGACATAAATAACTCCTATTTCATATGATGGAACAAGTCATGAAAGAAATGACAGTTTTAGAATCAGGATTGATGTAAAGTTCTTTGGACACGTGGACACAATGTGCAGGAGCAAAAAAATGTAGAGTAAATTTAAAGCTCTTAGGCCATAGGCTAAATAGTGTTTTTTAAACTTTTTTTTTTTTTCGGCCACACCCTGCACCATGTGGGATTCCCCAACCAGGGATCAAACCCGTGCCCCCTGCGTTGGGGGCTCGGAGTCTTAACCACTGGACCACCAGCGAAGTCCCTGTTACTTAAACTCTTGCCTATTTGGGAAAAGTTTAAAAGGATTCCTATTTCAAGGACACTTTGCCTTTTAAAAAGTAGTTGAAAAAGCAGTGTTTGTATTACAGCTCTTCTTTTTTAAATGCCAGACCATCAGCTTCTTAATTAAGAAATCAATCCTGATGAGGTCTTAATTAAGAAGTCTTTCACTCTCAGGCATGGGAATAGGAAAGAGAAAAGGAGTGAGTGATATACTCATTCCAACTGTCATAAAAATCAGCTAACCTCTAAAATCTACATGAAGGAGTATAAATATATGCACACGTGTGTGTATTAAAAAATTAAAAATACCATACCTTTTCTTCTAGTTTTTGGGAGAGAAAAAGGATGACACCATCAAATGCTTTTGCTTTGTTGGAAAGTTCCGTGTGACTATAAAGCAGAGCAATTCTCAGCCTTCTAGATTCTATATCCGGACTATATGTCACATGATACTGATATAGCTGCCAGTCCTGGGGCAAGTCTAAATTAAAAAGATTTGTGACCAGTTTCACAGGTATTCCACTGGAACCTGAAGAAAACAAATAAAAAACATGTTTTAACCAAAAAACAAAAACAAAAACCCATCGTGTTCATATTAATCACAGCATTCAAAAAATTTATTTGCGTACGCATAATTGTTGCTAGAAAGCAAGGATTCTTGTTCAGTGACACAAGGTAAGCTCTAGTAACCAGCTGCCTGATAACCTTTGGAGCCCTGCAAGCAAAAGGATCCTGTGTAAGGCAGGCCTCATAAGAACCTGAGAGCAGACACTGACATTCTTGTTTTGGGGAAAAAGAAACATCTGAATTCAACTACCCTAGGACTCCTTCCGAAGCTTGCCTTCCAGCTGATTCTCAAATCGATCAAGTAAGCATTTTGTAACCAAGCAGGACCCCATGGGGCCTCCCCCATATGCTCTGCTTTGGCTCCTTGCTGAAGTATATAGGTAATAGTATCTAGTGCACGTTTCCTGAATTGTTTTACAGATGCTAAAACCCCTACCAAATGGAGGAAATTAACTATTTGATGACCATTAGCTCCCTCCAGACCTACTGGCACCAAAGGATTGATAATATTAACCCGTTACCTCACCATCAACCAACCAGAGAATTGTGCAGGAGCTGATCACAGACCCTGGGGCGCCCCTCTTTCACTTTGCCTTTAAACATGCTTTGCTGAAACCCTTCGGGAAGTTTGGGCTTTTTGAGCACTAGCTGTCCTAGACTCCTTGTACGGCGCCTCACAATAAACGCTGCACTTTCCTTCACCACAGCCCAATGTCAGTAGATTGGCTTTACTGAGCATGGGGGAAGGGACCCAAGTTTAGCTCAGTAACAGTTTCAGATGCTGCTCTGGAACTATGGTGCTCTCAGATTATAAAGAAACTCTCCAGTTTTTTATCATGAATACAACCCCCATCCTCTTGGAAATCCAGATAATCAAAAGTTCACCATACCTCGGAAAATTCTGCAATCACTTCATTCAGTGATTAGATGGCTCTGTAGGCCCCAGCGAAGGTCCCCCAGAGATAAGGGGGCGACTGGGGATGGAAGAAGAAATTTTACATCTTCCCTGTGTGAGAACAGACAGGGCTCTGGGCTTCTGTTTTTCTGCAGGCACAGGGAGGCCACGTGGGCTTCCAGGAATTCCATCCCCTACAGAATTTTTATTCACCTCTTCAAAATCTACAGGACAAATTCAGAGATGGCCACGATGTACCTGGTCAGTGCCCAGGATGGCATAAACTCCATCCAGGACAGACTCTAGGAGGGCACAAAGGAAATGCTTCTCACCTCTCCTTGGAGGGAAGCATCCAGTGTTCGTCTTATAGGAAAGAATTATCAAATAGTCACTATTTGCCTTTCTGGTGGAGGAAACATGAGCCCTGAGGTGGTGAGAAAGAAGTGTCATGTATACCTTACGTAGTATTCCCTCAGTTTTGACCTGTGTGTCTACCGAGAAATAATGCACAACCTAAAAGATAAGAGTTATGTTTTATTCAGCAGACAAAACTGAGGGCTTAAGCCCAGGACACAGCATCTCAGTTCTGAGGGACTGCTCCGAAGAAGTAAGGGAAGAGCCAGGATATACAGGAGTTTTTGCAACAAAGACCAGGTAGTCGGAACATCATAAGATCACTTTTAATTAAGGAAAACCATATGTCTCGAGTTAATGAATTTAGCGCTTTACTATGTTCGGGAAGATGCAAAAGTCAGGGCTCACTGAAATCATTCCTTTGATATGCACCTCAGCTATCTGGGGCCAGTATCCTGTTCTTTCCCACCCTGAGTCTCCTTAGCATGCATCATTGGAGGGTGGCTGCAGTGACTGAAGACTTGCCAGCCGGCGCCCCGTTTGTCTCCATCCTGAGTTCCCTTAGGGCTCACCGTGGGAGCAGGTGCAGCGGCTTCGTGGCTGCAACATCTTTTGTGTACTGATAAGGCAGGCAATATTTTTTTCATTGATGGGTAAATATCCAGTAGGAACAAGGAATCTTTGTGCTATTTTAATTAAAGAAAAGGTTTTTTTTTGTTGTTCTCCCAGAGGACATGGCAACATATTTTATTAATGGACAAAGATATTAATGTCATATTAATGGACAAAGAGAAGTCATCTAGAACGTCAGAGCTGGCAATACCCTTTAAGACCACTTACAACACTGTGTTCAAACTGTAATCATGACCCATTAGTGCTGCAATTATGAAAGTAAGTGAGGTGAACCGTCATGTTTCATAGAAAGACTAGAATACAGTAGAATGGATCGGAGTGCGCTGCGCATAGGGAGGGCAAGCATTGTTTCACGAAACTTTGTTTCACTTGCGTTTGTGTAGTGTGTGTATGCTGGAGAACAATTTATGTACTTATTTTTGCTGCATGGTTTGAAAGAGTTTGAAAAAGACTGATCTGCATCAGTGAGTCTTAACTTTTAGAGGGAGTTACAAAGCCTTTTGAGAATCCTATGAAAACAATAGGCCTACTTTTCCTGAAAATAGCACATGCAATCCTAGGTGCAATTTCAGGGGTAAGCCCAGAATCTGCCTAAAGAATTCCCCAAAGAGGCTACATTTTTCTTTTTAGACCTGAAGTCCAGAAAGGTTATTCCCCATATAGGAAAAAGGTTGGGAAAGAGACAAAGCATCTTTGCTGACCCCTACCTCAGGTGTAAGGAGAAAAGATTTTCAACAAATGAAATGTAGTTCTGGAGAAAATGTTACTCTTCCTATTAATGAAAGAGAGAATTAAGGCTAAAACAACTAGTGTCTAGATAATGCTTGAATATAGCAGATGTTCAATACATATCTTTTAAGTCAATATATGAACTTGTTTATTTTATTAAATTTAAATTAAAATTTCTTAAGCAAAATTTGGTAACATTAAAAAAAAAGTAAGAAATTCCCTGGCAGTCCAGCGGTTAGGACTCTGTGCTTCCACTGCAGCGGGTCTGGGTTCAATCCCTGGTCGGGGAACTAAGATCCCACAAACAGCATGGCATGGCCAAAAAAATAAACAAAAATTTTAAAATAAGTAACACGAAGACTGGGTACCTCTTTTGCAGTCTCTCACATGGGCCAATTTCTCTCTGGTACAGACACTCAAATCCATCATCTCTCGCCTGATTTTCCCAACTCTTTCCTTGAAGGTACATCCAGCGTCACCAGAAGATAGATCACCTTCAACTAAAATATGAAGAGAACACCAAAATGTTATATATTATTAATATTATATACATCAATAACATTTCATGCTAGTGATATCGCTTACAACTACCATATCAAAAATGCATCTAGGGCTTCCCTGGTGGCGCAGTGGTTGAGAGTCTGCCTGCCGATGCAGGGGACACGGGTTTGTGCCCCGGTCCGGGAAGATCCCACATGCCGCGGAGCGGCTGGGCCTGAGCCATGGCCGCTGAGCCTGCGCGTCCGGAGCCTACGCTCCGCAAGGGGAGAGGCCACAACAGTGAGAGGCCCGCGTACCGCAAAAAAAAAAAGCATCTAGAGGGAATTCCCTGGCAGTCCAGTGGTTAGGACTCTGAGCTCTCACTGTCAAGGGCACCAGGTTTAATGCCTGGTCAGGGAACTAAGATCCCGCATGCCGCTCGGCACAGCCAGGACAAAAGATGCATCTAGAACCAAAGCTCAGATTTTTGTAGCTTTTAATAAAACTGGCCCACATGGCTGAAAACAGTCATGACTATACAGAAGGCTGCAGCCTGAAAATTGAAAACTGTGAAGGAAGCGTGGCATGTTTTGTTAGAAATAACAGACTCTGAGTTAGTCCTACCTCATAACATTTGGGGCTGACCTGATTCTCCTCTTGGCTAAGGAGAAAGCTCTGTCTCCCTAGATCCCACTCCACACCCATTTATGGAGGGCTGGTCTCCCTCCTGTAGCTCTTGTGTAACACCCAAAGAATTACAGACTAAGATTGGCCACATCAACTTCTGTACAGATTGGGGCTGAACCTTTCCCCTTTCTCAATCACAAGAAGAGAAATGCCCATACACTGCCATCAGTGTTTATGCTAGATCGTTCCCCTGAGAATGAAAGTCAGCACGTCACCTTGGGACGTGTCACTTACTGTTAGGTTCTAGAAAATGGGAAATTAAAATCTGTTTCCTGGTGACTATTTTCTTTTTTAAATGAGTACAAAAAGATGCTAATTTTTCAGATACAACTTTGGCACTTTGAAATGTGAAAATATAAATTTTATATTACAGAATTATTACTACAAAGTAATGTGGCTAATAGTATGACAAACCCCTAGGACACTGACTTGACCACTGTCCTTTGATACAGTCACTGTATGCAACTACCCCAAATGGCGCTACCCACTTGCCCAAAACTGCTGTCCATACCCTTCTCAGTGGAGTTGGAGTCTCCCAGGAAAATCACAAAATTTATTTAATTTTTTAAAAATTCGATTATTCTCACTAGATTATCCGTATCATTTACTGCTCTTGGTTTCAAAAGATGTTTGATGGTTTCTAAAAATTCAATCTGCCACAGAACGGTAGTTCCCAGAGTCCGGGAAGGAGGGGCAAATGAGGAGTTCTTGTTTAATGGGTACAGAGTTTCAGTTTTGTAAGATGAAAAACTGTTCTAGAGACGGATGGTGGTGATGGTTGCACAGCAATGTGAATGTCCTCAATGCCATTGGACTGTACACTTGAACACTGTTAAAATGGTCAACTTTATATTATACCTATTTTACCACAATTTTTAAAAATAAAAAAAAATCAGTCTACCCTCAAAGGATAAAGAGTTTCCATCACTTGCTAGTAACAAGAAGGCATAGCAGATGCGAAGGAAATTCCCAAAGAAAAGTTGGAATAACACTTGAATGGTGGCAGTAGGGCTGGAATTATGGGACAATACATTTCTACTGTTTAAGCCACCCAGTCTGTGGTACTTTGTCATGGCAGCCCTAGCAAATTAGTGCATCGGGCATGCCAACTTACACTGTGTGGTAGGGGCTACTTGGACTAGCACGTTGACAAGTATCTTGAGGCCAAACCTGGATTTGCAGGTAAGAGAGCCACCACCAAACGGTGAGGTCTACCGTGGGCGGGGAAGGAAGAAGAGAAAAGGGGCAACAGGCATGTGAGGTTACGACCATCCCTGCAATGCAATGGTATTGGCGTTTATGTGTCACAAAGAATTTAAAAATACGTTTTCAAAATTATTCAGTAAACAGACAGAATCAGAAAAACTGGTTTCCTAATATCTGGGGGTTCCCAACTGCTAAGCACCATCAGGATATTCAGTGGCAGATTCTGTGTTTGGAAGTCCCAAAGAAACACAAGAAACACAGGGGGATCCTTCAGAAAAGGAAGGTAAGATGCTCAAGAAGTGAGTCTGCTGCTGAAAGGCTTAGTAGTCACTCCTATTCCTTTCAGATGGGACGGAACTGGATGGAACAGACAGAGCTGCACTTACATTTCTGTGAAATCCTGCTTGTTCCCACGTGGTCACTGCTAGAAGATGCTTCACTGTCACTAAGAGCAACAGACAGAGGCTAAAACAGGGAAAAAATATTTGGTCAGATTTAAGATGTTAAGTCATAAACCAAAACTTTATCGCAAGATGAGAATGGTATCACATCCTATGTCATTAGATTACCATGAGCTAGGAAAAGAAAATGTTGGCAGGTAAGATGCTTGAGAGAGGAGAAAAGATTGCCCATTTCAGAAAAAAAATAAGGACAAGCTACGGTTTTCCCCATTCATCAATCTTTGATTTCAGTGCCAACTGTGAGCCAGATACAGCCCTTAGCCCCTGGAGGTGGAAGGAGGCAGAGGTGTGATCATTGCACCCGAGGAGCTCACCAGAGCTCCTCTGGAAGGTGGTACAGGTGATCGCAGACCTCATGCTCCTGTAGCCTTCAGACATGGGGCAAGAAAATAAACTGAGCCCAGAGGATCTGGGCCACCAGCTCAGATGATGACTCTCCTGAATAAACTGTTCCAAAAGTTCACAAAACAGGTGAAGGGAACCATTAATATTTTCTCTTCAGGGTAATTACTTCTCTGTTCAAGAAGGTATAAATCAGCCTTCTAAAAAAAATGGATGATACCAAGAGAAGACCTCTCTATGGGAGTAAAGGCATAGACTACTCACTTGAACACTTCTGGTCTAAGATATTGCTCCAAATACCGAGTTTTTGCTAAGTATTGCTCCAAATATTAAATGTAATAAATATCACTCAAAAATTGCTGGTTTGGGGCTTCCCTGGTGGCGCAGTGCTTGAGAGTCCGCCTGCCGTTGCAGGAGACGCGGGTTCGTGCCCCGTTTCGGGAAGATCCCACATGCCGCGGAGCGGCTGGGCCCGTGAGCCATGGCCGCTGGGCCTGCGCGTCCGGAGCCTGTGCTCCGCAAATGGGAGAGGCCACAACAGTGAGAGGCCCGCATAACGCAAGAAAAAAAAAAAAAAAAATTGCTGGTTTGCCACTCAATTCAACCTAGCTGCCTACGTCTAATAAGAAGCCCTATATACAGTGGTTGCTCAAGAAAGAGTGGTTGATTCTAAACTTCATTTGTGTCTGAGATTATTTCTTTTTATACATAAATTAGCGAGACAGATCATATTAGATTATATACCACATAATGGTACCTTTGAAGGGACAGCCATTTTCACGAGACTTACAAACGAGTGAATTAAAACTTAATGATATACTTGCCTCCCATTTTCAGCCCTTTTCACTGACCAAAATATCTATATTAATATCTTACTCAGATAAGCTCCCCAACAGGGGAAAAAAAAAAAAAATGTGAGAAACCCTGGAAGGACTCAAAGTTGAAAGAGAAGATAAGCCACTACTTTGTAGCAGAGAGGAAGATATATCTGCCGAGGAAGGCGGTGTCCACGAAGGAAACAGAGGTAGGAGTGAGCGAGACAATGCCAGCTGCTAAACTTTCTACCCACCAAAGGCGAGGCCTGGATGCGCCCCACCTCCGCAGCGCTGGGGCTGAGGGCCATGCCTCGCGCCCTCGCGCGGGCCCGGCCGCTCATGTTCCAGATGCGCCCAGGGTGACTTCAAAGGCAGCCAAGTCTCAACAAGGGTACTTTGTCACCGGTACCCAGATGACAAGGCTGCGACGGAAGCGGTGGAAGTAGTGGCTCTCTGGGTCCGGGGCTGGAATGGCAGCCGAGGCTCACGAGTGGGTGGAGCCAAGCGCACAGCCTACCAGGGTCCCGTGGTAGGGGCGGGGAGGGGGGAG
>NW_006775074.1:638708-639585 GCF_000442215.2 Lipotes vexillifer
CTGGGCCTGCGCGTCCGGAGCCTGTGCTCCGCAAATGGGAGAGGCCACAACAGTGAGAGGCCCGCATAACGCAAGAAAAAAAAAAAAAAAAATTGCTGGTTTGCCACTCAATTCAACCTAGCTGCCTACGTCTAATAAGAAGCCCTATATACAGTGGTTGCTCAAGAAAGAGTGGTTGATTCTAAACTTCATTTGTGTCTGAGATTATTTCTTTTTATACATAAATTAGCGAGACAGATCATATTAGATTATATACCACATAATGGTACCTTTGAAGGGACAGCCATTTTCACGAGACTTACAAACGAGTGAATTAAAACTTAATGATATACTTGCCTCCCATTTTCAGCCCTTTTCACTGACCAAAATATCTATATTAATATCTTACTCAGATAAGCTCCCCAACAGGGGAAAAAAAAAAAAAATGTGAGAAACCCTGGAAGGACTCAAAGTTGAAAGAGAAGATAAGCCACTACTTTGTAGCAGAGAGGAAGATATATCTGCCGAGGAAGGCGGTGTCCACGAAGGAAACAGAGGTAGGAGTGAGCGAGACAATGCCAGCTGCTAAACTTTCTACCCACCAAAGGCGAGGCCTGGATGCGCCCCACCTCCGCAGCGCTGGGGCTGAGGGCCATGCCTCGCGCCCTCGCGCGGGCCCGGCCGCTCATGTTCCAGATGCGCCCAGGGTGACTTCAAAGGCAGCCAAGTCTCAACAAGGGTACTTTGTCACCGGTACCCAGATGACAAGGCTGCGACGGAAGCGGTGGAAGTAGTGGCTCTCTGGGTCCGGGGCTGGAATGGCAGCCGAGGCTCACGAGTGGGTGGAGCCAAGCGCACAGCCTACCAGGGTCCCGTGGTAGGGGCGGGGAGGGGGGAG
>NW_006775074.1:639595-707189 GCF_000442215.2 Lipotes vexillifer
AGGGGGGAGGGGGGAGCACGTGGGCGGGAGGCGGTGGGAGGGCTGCGGCCAGACTTCTCTTTTCGTCCACAGCCCCCGCCATATTTGGAATTATCCAGTTTTCTAGTTTTTGCCCATCATATGTGTATATAAGGTTGCATCACACTGTTACCTTTTGTCTGTATTATCTGCTCACTTCTACTCCTGGCTTCTAGATGTCTTTGAATATGTCATGTAAATGTTGTTTCTGGGAAATATCTGACTCACCTACTGGGGGATGGGGAGAATTTATTTTAAATGTGCATGAATGCCAAAGAAAACACAAAAGGGTAACCACCTCTTCATATATGTGATAGCTGTGGAGTTTTTGTTGTTGTTGTCGTTCTGTGAATTGTCTGTTTATATCCGTTGCTGTTTTAAATTGGATTTCTCATGTTTTTCTTGTGATTTGGAAGAATTTTTTTTCTTAACATAGCAAATATCTACTCCCTATTTACGAATTATTAATTTTAACTTTGAAGTTCTTTATCTAATCAAAAGTCTCAATTTTGATGGAGTCAAATCTACTAATTTGTAATTCTATGGTTTGTGCTTTTTGGGGTTTTCTTGAAAGAAAATTTTCCCTGCCCTAAATTTACAAGGATGTTATATGACATTTTCTTTTATTAACTTTATAAGTTTACTATTCACATTAGCTATCTTGTATCCTTCGAGTTTATATATATATATATATATATATATTTATATGATATGTAGAATGTGAGGTAGGGATCTAACTTTATCTCCCTATAGTGAGCCGTTTCCCCCGAATGTCATCTATTAAAATTTATGTAATGGTTTGTACAGCCACAACCAGCAAATCACAAATTCTCATATATACCTAGATCTAATTTTGTGCTTTCTAGTTCTATTCTACGTATCTGTATCTGCTCTGCACCAGTACTCTACCTCTTGTAATTGCTATTTCTTTATATTACTCCTAAAATCTGGTGGGGCAAGTCTTTATTCTTTGATTTTTTCAATTCATTTATTTTTTGCCAACTGTATTCTTCCATATAAATTTTTTTAATAAGTTTGTCAAGTTTCTTTAAAACTCCTTAATTTCTAATTGGCATTGTATGGAATATATAAATTAGTTTGGGAAGAACTGCCCCTCTTACAGTGTTATAGTTCTTCATTTATTCAAGTTTCTCTTTATGTCCTTTAATAGAGTTTAATTTTTTCATAAGTCTTGTGTATTGTTTAATTGATGGAAATTTATAGTTTTATTAGTATTTTGAAGTATATCTTGTTTTCATTATATTTTCTAATTGGTTATTATTAATATAGATACATGATATTGATTTTTATAAGTTGATATCATTTATCAAATTTGCTGAACTCCTTAGTTCATATAGCTTGTCCTTTGATTTCATTGAGTTTGCATGTAGATGATTATATCATCTACAAATAATAGTAATTTTATCTCATCCCTTCTTATTCTTATTTCTTTTTCTTGTCTTGTCATGTTGATCAAGTTTTCCTGTACAATGCTGAAAGTGACTGTGATAGCTGATATTCTTGAGCCACTTAAGTGACTCACCCAAGGTACTACAGTTTGTGTGGCAGAGCTGGGATTCCAACTCTGGTCTATCTACCTTAAAGCCCACATCATATCCCCTCATCTCTTATTCATCTCCCTCCAAAAAGGTGATCTGCCTGACTTTAGATACAGCCTGTACTATAGAAAAAAGCCCCAGTCCTGTGTAAAATGCCATTCTCTTCTTTCTATTTATTTCCCATCAGAATACTTTTTTATTCAGTTGTCTTGGGAAATCATTATCCCTGAGGGCTGGCAAGTGCAAGAGGTATGATGGCCTTGGACAGAGATGGCCAGTCTTGGACTTGGCTCAGTGAAGCCGCTCTAATGAATAACACATTTCTTTGAAAACGAATGAGTCTGACAGTTCTGAATGATCATAAACTGCATGCTAAAAAGTAGGGCAGGTGGAAAACAGAATCTGGACAAGGAATCTATTTTGAAAATCTGTGCTTTGTTTCTGAATATAAAAATAATCTTTACCTCATGTTTTCCACATTGACCACCTCCTGGTAAATTTGACTTGTACTGATGTGAGAACACTAAGAGTGATAAGAAATGCTGAGAACACATGTAGGCAACTTCAAACAGTCAAATCCTTTCAATTTTCCAAATACTAACTCATTATGAAATCAGAAATATCAGTTATTTCCAATCATTATCTGCATTTTCAACTCCCTGTTATAATTACTATATGTGACATAAAAATCATCCACACTGTGCCCTCATATGATTTTTAAAGGCACTTATGTATTCCCTGTAATAGGGAATGTACGGCATGGTTACAAGCATACATGAGCTTTAGGGTCAGACAGATTAGAATTTACATCCCAACTCCATCACCTACTAGCTTTCTGACTCAAGAAAATGTACTTAATTTCATTTAGCCTCAGTTTCTTCAACTGTAAAATGGGGATAAAGTTATGCCAGGATTTCTCAACATTGGCACTATTCACATTTTGGGCCTGATAATTTGCTATTTGAGGGGGTCTGTCCTATACATTATAGGATGTTTAGCAGTAATCTTGGCCTCTACTAACTAGACACCAGTATCTCTTCTCCTTGTGAGAACCAAAAATGTCTGTAGATACTGCCAAATGTCTCCTGGAAGGCAAATTGCCCCAGATTAAGAACCACTTTGTTATGCCTACCTCTCAGGCTTGTTTCAAGGCTTAAATGAAATAATAATAATGACACTTAGTGTAGTGTTTGGCATGTAATAGAAATTGGATAATTAGTTATTATCAATACCAGAGGGTACGTTCTTGTCTCATGGCAGAAAGAATTCAGAGATGAGACAGGGAGGTCAAGAAAGCAAAGTGAGGCTTTATTTAGGTGATAGTATGCTCTCAAGGGGAGAGCAAGCAGACTCAGGTGAGTAGCTGACCTGAGTTTCTTTGGCAAGCTGGTTATGTGGGGTGTAGAAAAGAAGAGGTGAAATATTCATTGGGGAGGGAAGGTTTTGGGAGTCATATTCCCTGATTTTTATCTCAGCTCCACCTTCCTGAGATGGGGAGGGATTTTTGTCCTTATTTAGTCTTGATCGGAAGTGTCATGGTGGAGGTGCTTAATGGGTACTTCTTATCTGCAAGGCTAATTTTATTGTAATGAGAGCATAATGAGCAAAATGTTACATTTGGAAGCCAGAGATTCCCACCTTTTCTCACCTTCCTTTGTCTGCCTCCCGGACATTTATCACCCCAAAATGTGTGGTTCCCTGTCAGTCTGGAGATTCCTGCTCTTCTTTGCCTCCCTAAGGACCCCCGTTGTTTACAAGATGTGTGGGTTCCTGCTATTTGGCCCATATCCCCTTTCTCTGCTCATACCTAGCTAACTGCCTGCTTTGACATTTTTATCATAAGAATGTGTGATGGACACATTTTACAAAAATTCACTCACTACAATTTTTGCCATGTTTCATATTTGTGTCAGATCGCTTCACGTACACATACTGGCCATGATGTTCTAGGCACAGACAACTCTTGTCTTGTGCCACCCTTCACATTCTCCTCTGCCCACCTTTTAACTCCAGCTGTTTCTGTGGTGATCATCTGCACACAGCGTAACCTCAGCTGCACCATACCTCCCTCGCTTCTGTCCTGAGGCATCTCTGCTGCTGCAGGATACATGCCCAGAGGAACCCACTTAGCCATTCCGACACATGAGCAAACCTAGAAGTGTGAAGGAGTTAACATCTCATGGGGCAATGCTTAGCCAATGTGGCGTGGAAGATGTTGGATAAATACTCCCTCCTCCATCCATTGGGCAAACTGTTTTGTGGTGCATTCTACGGCTTCACAGAGGGTCTGAGTGGGATCAAGTATCAGATGTCACAGTGGTGATCACCTCGGTAATGCATTCTTTTTTTTTTTTTGCGGTACGCAGGCCTCTCACTGTCGTGGCCTCTCCTGTTGCGGAGCACAGGCTGCGGACGCGCAGGCTCAGCGGCCATGGCTCACGGGCCCAGCCACTCCGCGGCATGTGGGATCTTCCCAGACCGGGGCACGAACCCGTGTCCCCTGCATCGGCAGGTGGACTCTCAACCACTGCGCCACCAGGGAAGCCCCGGTAATGCATTCTTGAGTTGACATCATCCTTCTCTCTTTCACTCTTCCCACTCCCTCTCTACTATTTCTTGCAATCACTTCCCAAAATAAACTACCAGCATGCAAGCCTCTATCTCAGGTTATGTTTGGAGGGAAGCTAGGCTAGTCTAGTTCAGTAAAAGAATATAGTATTCACTCACTTAAAACATATTTCATGCCCACTGTGGACCTAAGCATGGGTATTTGAATTTTATCAATGATGAAAAATAAATTAAAATATTTACCTAAACTCATCCTCCAAGTCAGCTGTAAAATCAGTTTTTCAGTTATTCAGTCCTGTGGTTGTACCTTAATTTTTTAAAATGATTTTAATTAGGAAAACACTAAATAATGACAACTTGTAAGTGAAGACATGTTCAGATCAGCTAATTTATTTGTTCAGTGGTTTATCTGTGGTTCCTGCTAGTACAAAACTAATTTCCCAGGCACAGATGTAGATGGTTGAACCTGTGAAATTAGTGCATCAGTGTGTTGTCTTCTTTGGACCTTATTTCAACAATACTTACTGGATTAATTTTGAACAGTCTCATTTTTTAACTTTTTATTTTGAAATATATCACATTTACAGAAATTTGCAAGACCAGCATAAAGAACCTTTCACCAAGATTCATAGGTTAATATTTTGACATATATGCTTTATTATTTTCTCTTTGCATACACACACACACACACATATATATATATACACATGACCCATTTACAAAAAAGTTGTACACATAATACCCTTTGACCCCCTAATATTTTAGTGTGCATTTGTTAAGAATAACAATATCTTCCGAAAGATGGCAGGGTAGGAGGACACAGAGCTTGCATCTCCTCACAACTAGGGCACCTACTAGGCAGTGGTGGGGGACCTTGGACACCTAAGGGGACAGGAGGGATCCCCACATGACCAGATAGTAAGTGGGGAGGAAGAAAAGTGTGGGCAGGGTGGGACCGGCACCCTTGAGGGGGGCGGAAGGAGGGCAGAGGTTCCCACACTTGGAGGGAATCCCACAGCGAGGGGATCAGCAGGGATGGAGAGGGACTTTCAGGGGATCTGAGGGACATGCGGCCAGCATCTCAGCCACCTGCTTTGGCCCTGGCAAGCCAGCTGCTGTCTTGGGCCTGAAACCCCACCCCCAGGACCCCCTCCAGCCACACGGCTCCCAGGCCTGAACCCTGCCCCAGCTGGGGTCTCTTCCAGCCACATGGATCCCAGTGGAACTGAGTACTGCCCCTCACAAGGCCTCCATGGGCCGCAGGGTTCCCAACAGCCTGAGTGCCACCCCGACAAAGCCTCTTCCAGCCAAGCAGGTTCTGGGCCTGAGCCCCACCCCCACCCCCATCAAAGCCTCTTCCAGCTGTGTGGTCCCAGGCCTGAGACCTACCTCTGCCAAAGCCTCTGAGTTCCACCCCACTCCAAGGCCTCCTCTGGCTGTGCCGGCCCCTGTGGTTGCACCTGTGGAAGCCTGCACCCCATCTGGCCTACTCAGACATGTGTGCCCTGGGCCAGCTCAAGGGACAGACACTGGCAAGAGGAACACAGGCAGAGGTGGGGCTGACAAGCGGGTCCAGAGACCTACCTAGAGGTCTTGGAGGACTACTGGGGAGGCAGGGGTAAGCTGTAGCTCACCATGGGGTCAAGGACACAGATAGAGGAGCACCAGGGAATTTTTTATTTTTTTAATTAAAAAAATTTTTTTTCTTTTATTTTTAAAGTTTATTTTTTTATTTTAAAATTTTCTTTATTTTATGTTCCTTATTTATTTTTTGGTTTTGTTTTGTTGTTGCTGTTTCACTTTTACTGTTATTTTTTTTAATACATTATTTTTCTAATTTTATTTTATTTTTTATTCTTCATTATTGTTCTGATCTTTTCTGTTTATTGCTTTTTTAAAAATTAATGGCACTATTTCTAATTTTTTATTTATGTATTTATTTATTTATTTATTTGGCTGCATTGGGTCTTCGTTGCTGCACGTGGGCTTTCTTTAGTTGCATTGAGCAGGGACTACTCTTCATTGCAATGCGTGGGCTTCTCATTGCAGTGGCCTCTTTGTGCGGAGCACGGGCTCTAGGTGAGCAGGCTTCAGTAGTTGTGGCACATGGACTCAGTAGTTGTGGCTCGCAGGCTCTAGAGCACAGATTCAGTAGCTGTGGCACATGGACTTAGTTGCTCCATGGCATGTGGGATCTTGCTGGACCAGGGCTTGAACCCATGTCCCTGCATTAGCAGGCGGATTCTTAACCACTGCACCACCAGGGAAGCCCCTGTGGCTTTTTTTCTTTTTGTTTTTTTCTGCCATGCCGCATGGCTTGCAGAGTCTTGGTTCCCAGGCCAGGGGTCGAGATTGAGCACCTGTGGTGGGCACACCAAGTCCCAAACCTCTGGACTAACAGAGAACTTCAGGTCCCAGGGAATATTAATTGGGTGAGGTCTCCTGGAGGTCCTCATCTCAGCACCAAGACCCAGCTCCACACAACTGCCTACAAACTCCAGTGCCGGACGCCTCAGGCCAAACAACCAGCAAGACAGGAACACAGCCTCATCCATCAAAAAAAAAAAAAATGAGATGACCAAAATTATGCTACAGACAAAGGAGCAAGGTAAAAACCTACAAGACCAAATAAATGAAGAGGAAATAGACAATCTACCTGACAAAGAATCCAGAGTAATGATAGAAAAGATGATCCAAAATTTCAAAAACAGAGTGGAGGCACGAATTGAGAAAATACAAGAAATGTTTAACAAGGACGTAGAAGCACTAAAGAAACAGGGATGAACAACACAATAATGGCAATGAAAAATACAATAGAAGGAATCAATAGCAAATAACTGAGACAGAAGAACGAATAAATGAACTGGAAGACAGAACGGTGGAAATAACTGCTGAGGAGCAGAATAAAGAAGAAAGAATGAAAAGAAGTGAGGACAGTCTCAGAGACCTCCAAGACAACATTAAACACACTGACCTTCAAATTATGGAGATCCCAGAAGAAGAAGAGACAGAGGAAGGGTCGGAGAAAATATTTGAAGAGATTATAGTTGAAAACTTCCCTAACATGGGAAAGGAAATAGCCACCCAAGTCCAGGAAGCACAGAGAGTCTGATACAGGATAAGCCCAAGGAGAAACACACCAAGACATATACTAATCAAACTAACAAAAATTAAATTCAAAGAAAAAATATTAAAAGCAGCAAGGGAAAAGCAAAAAATAACATACAAGGGAATCCCTATAAGGTTATCAGCTGATTTTTTAGCAGAAACTCTGCAGGCCACAAGGGAGTGGCAGGATATATTTAAAGTAATGAAAGGGAAATACCTGCAATCAAGATTACTCAACCCAGAAAGGATCTCATTCACATTTGACAGAGAAATCAAAAGCTTTACAGACAAGCAAAAGCTAAGAGAATTCAGCACCACCAGACCAGCTTTACAACAAATGCTGAAGAAACTTCTCTAGGTGGGAAACACAAGAGAAGAAAAAGACCTACAAAAACAAACCTAAAATAATAAAGAAAATGGTAATAGAAACATACACATCAATAATTACCTTAAATGTAAATGGATTAAATGCTCCAATCAAAAGACACAGAATGGCTGAATGGATACAAAAACAAGACCCATATATATGCTGTCCACTTCAGACCTAGAGACACATACAGACTGAAAGTGAGGGGATGGAAAAAGATATTCCAGGAAAATGGAAATCAAAAGAAAGCTGGAGTAACAATACTCATATCAGACAAAATAGACTTTAAAATAAAGACTGTTATAGGGCTTCCCTGGTGGCACAGTGGTTGAGAGTCCGCCTGCCAATGCAGGGGACATGGGTTCATGCCCCAGTCCGGGAAGATCCCACGTGCCGCGGAGCGGCTGGGCCCGTGAGCCATAGCCACTGATCCTGCACATCCGGAGCCTCTGCTCCGCAACGGGAGAGGCCACAACAGTGAGAGGCCTGCATACCGCGAAAAAAAAAAAAAAAAAAAGACTTATAAGAGACAAAGAAGGACACTACATAATGATCAAGGGATCGATACAAGAAGAAGACATAACAATTACAAATATTTATGCACCCAACATAGGAGCACCTCAATATATAAGGCAAATGCTACCAGCCATAAAAGAGGAAATTGACAGGAACACAATAATAGTGTGGGACTTTAACACACCACGTATACCAATGGACAGATAATCCAGACAGAGAATAAATAAGGAAACACAAGCCTGAAATGACACAATAGACCACAGAGTCTTAATTGATATTTACAGGACAGTCCATCTAAAAGCAGCAGAATACACTTTCTTCTCAAGTGAATACAGAACATTCTCCAGGATAGATCACATCTTGGGTCACAAATTAAGCCTTGGTAAATTTAAGAAAATTGAAATCGTATCAAGCATCTTTTCTGACCCAGAACATTCCCAGGATAGATCACATCTTGGGTCACAAATTAAGCCTTGGTAAATTTAAGAAAATTGAAATCGTATCAAGCATCTTTTCTGACCACAACACTGTGAGATTAGAAATCAATTACAGAAAGAGAACTGTAAAAAACACAAACACATTGAGGCTAAACAATATGCTAATAAATAACCAAGAGATCACTGAGGAAATCAAAGAAGAAATTTTAAAAAATACATAGAAACTAATGCCAATTAAAACACAGCAACTGAAAACCTATGGGATGCAGCAAAAGCAGTCCTAAGAGGGAAGTTTATAGCAGTTCAATTCTACCTCCAGAAATAAGAAAAATCTCAAACAGCCAAACCTTACACCTACAGCAACTAGAGAAAGAAGAACAAACAAAACCCAAAGTTAGTAGAGGGAAAGAAATCATAAAAATCAGAGCAGAAATAAATGAAATAGAAATGAAGAAAACAATAGCAAAAATCAATGAAACTAAAAGCTGGTACTTTGAGAAGATAAACAAAATTGATAAGTCTTTAGCCAGACTCATCAAGAAAAAAAGGGAGAGGATTCAAATCAATAATATTAGAAATGAAAAAGAAGTTACAGTGTATACCACAGAAATACAAAGCATCATAAGAGACTACTACAAGCAATTATATGCCAATAAAGTGGATAACCTGGAAGATATGGAAAACTTCTTAGAAAGGTACAACCTTCCAAGACTGAACCAGGAAGAAATAGAAAATATAAACAGACCAATCACAAGTAATGGAATTGCAACTGTGATTAAAAATCTTCCAACAAACAAAAGTCCAGGACCAGATGGCTTTGCAGGTGAATTCTGTCAAACATTTAGAGGACAGTTAACACCTAAACTTCTCAAACTCTTCCAAAAAATTGCAGAGGAAGGGACACTCCCAAGCTCATTCTACGAAGCCACCATCACCCTGATACCAAAACCAGACGAAGATAGCACACAAAAAAGAAAATTACAGACCAATATCACTGAAGAACATAGATGCAAAAATCCTCAACAAAATACTAGGAAAGAGAATCCAACAGCACATTAAAAGGATCATACACCATGATCAAGTGGGATTTATCCCAGAGATGCAAAAATTCTTCAATATATGCAAATCTATCAATGTGATACACCATATTAACAAATTAAAGAATAGAAACCATACAATCATCTCAATAGATTCAGAAAAAGCTTCTGACAAAATTCAACACCATTTATGATAAAAAAACTCTCCAGAAAGTGGGCATAGAGGGAACCTACCTCAACATAATAAAGGCCATATACGACAAACCCACAGCAGACATCATTCTCAGTGATGAAAAACTGAAAGCATTTCCTCTAAGATCAGGAACAAGACAAGGATGCCCACTCTCACCACTATTAGTCAACATAGTTTTGGAAGTCCTAGCCACGGCAATAAGAGAAGAAAAAGAAGTAAAAGGAATCTAAATTGGAAAAGAAGAAGTAAAACTGTCACTGTTTGCAGATGACATGATACTATACATAGAGAATTCTAAAGATGCCACCAGAAATATTTGCAAATGAAGAGAAAATATTTGCAAATGAAGCAACTGACAAGGGATTAATCTCCAAAATATACAAACAGCTCATGCAGCTCAATATCAAAAAAACAAACAACCCAATCCAAAAATGGGCAGAAGACCTAAATAGACATTCCTCCAAAGAAGATATACAGATTGACAACAAATACATGGAAGGATGCTCAACATCACTAATAGTTACAGAAATGCAAATCAAAACTACAATGAGGTATCACCACACACTGGTCAGAATGGCCATCATCAAAATATCTACAAACAATAAATGCTGGAGAGGGTATGGAGAAAAGGGTACCCTCTTGCACTGTTGGTGGGAATGTAAATTGATACAGTCACTATGGAGAACAGTATGGATGTTCCTTAAAAATCTAAAAGTAGAACTACCATATGATCCAGCAATCCCACTACTGGGCACATACTCAGAGAAAACCATAATTCAAAAAGACACGTGCACCCCCAATGCTCATAGTAGCACTGTTTACATAGCCAGGACACAGAAGCAACATAAATGTCCATCGACAGATGGATAGATAAAGAAGAGGGGGTACATATATACAATAGAATATTACTCAGACATTCAAGGGAATGAAACTGAGTCATAGAGACATGGATGGGCCTGTCATACAGAGTGAAGTTAAGTCAGAAAGAAAAAACAAATATCGTATATTAACACATATATGTGGAATCTAGAAAAATGGTACAGATGAACCTATTTGCAGGGTAGGAATAGAGACGCAGACATAGAGGACAGGTGGGGAGAAGAGGGGGAGTGGGATTACTTGGGAGATTGGGATTGACATATATACACATCCATGTGTAAAACAGATAACTAGTGGGAACCTGCTGTATAGTACAGGGAGCTCGGCTCGGTGTTCTGTGGCGACCTAGATGGGTGGGATAAGGGGATGGGAGGGAGATCCAAGAAGAAGGGGATATATGTATACATATAGCTGATTCACTTCGTAGTACAGAAGAAACTAGCACAACATTTTAAAGCAACCATACCCCTATTTTTTTTTTTTTTTTTTTTTTTTTGCGGTACGGGGACGTCCCCCTGCTGTGGCCTCTCCCGTTGCGGAGCACAGGCTCTGGACGCGCAGGCTCAGCGGCCATGGCTCATAGGCCCAGCCGCTCCGCGGCATGTGGGATCCTCCCGGACCGGGGCACGAACCCGTGTCCCCTGCATCGGCAGGCGGACTCTCAACCACTGCGCCACCAGGGAAGCCCCCCCAATTTTTTTTTTAAAGTAAGTGTAAAAGTAACATCAGATTTTGTAACAGTAACTTGGATGCAAGAAAACAATAGATATTGTTTTGAAAGAAAAAAACTTCATTTTTGTACTTTCACAACCAACCAAGCTATTATTGAAATGTGATAGAAAAATAAATGTCTTTTGGGGCAAAAAAAAAAAGAATATCTTCCATTTCTCATATAAGCACAATCCAGTTACAAAATTTAACGTGGATAAAACACTGTTGTCTAATCTAGTCAATAGTTACTTTTGACAACTGTCCCCAAATGTCCTTTAAAACATTTTTTCATGTCCAAAGTACAGTTAGGACAGGATAATACATTGCATTTTGTTGTTACGCCTCAGTCTTCTTTTATCTGTGACGTGAACAGTCTCTCTCTCTTTTTCTCTCTCTCAACAAATTGTAAGAAATACGTTATTAAAATATCGAGAGAAAGAAACATGCCCATTATCCATGTTAACTGCTTAGCCATTGTGATGGAAATCATCCCAAAACATTTTATCTACCTCCTGCTCTATAGTAAATGCTCTAAAGGTCAATTAACTCCTTCTGGAGACATGAACTTACAAGTACTAAATATTCCATGCTGCAGAGGTGTTTCTGTTTATCTGTGTGTGGCCCCATTGTGCTCCAGGAAGGATTTACGATTATTTACACACATATACAAGATAAAACAAAAGAAAAATGTTTATAGTGGAGAGCTTCTCTATTTCCTAGTTTCTCCCCTAGTTCTCTAGCGATTACCTTTACACCTTCCTCACCCAAGCACTCATTCTATGGGAAAATCCATCCATCTTCAGCAAGAAACCTCACCCCAATAACTGCAGGCTGCCATTCTGACTTTCCTTGGTCATAAGCACCTTCACTTGGTGGGCTCCTTTTTCAGCTAAAAATATTAAAAATTATATCTTATAAGTTAGATGATATAAAGATGAATATATTAATATAATATATTAGAACATTTTCTAGGAACAAAAAAATTGTTTCCTTTTCTAATTTAAAAGAAATCAAACATTTTCTTGTACCCCGCCCCCAAAGTACTGTAGGCCTTAGACACTGTGCCTACTGCATCTAATGCATTAAGGCAGCCCTGCTGTCACATCCATATGCATTTGCCAAGTTGAGTGATTTGATGTGGAGGCCTACTCAGGCACTACATCAGGAGGGTTATGGATGGCCCCTGGCTCCCAATCCCCACCAGGAGTGTGCAGAAGGTGGATGAAGGTGGATCCCATACCCAAGATCAACAGCCAAGGGTAGACGCAGGTCTCCCGGGTCAGATTTCCTTTGCAGTAGTCCCCTCTGTGTGAGTGCAGGTATGTCCGCTTATTTTATTTAATTATGGAAACTTTTTGGTTTTGTTGATTTTCTCTATTGATTTCCTGCTTTCAATTTCATTGATTTCTGCTCTAACTTCTTTTCTTCTGCTTATTTTGGATATAATTTGCTATTCTTTTTCTAGTTTCCTTAGGTGGAAATTTAAATGATTGATTTTACATCTTTCTTCTTTTCTAATATATGCATTCAATGCTATAGATTTCCCTCCAGCACTGCTTTCACTGCATCCTGCAATCTTGGTAAGTTGTATTTTCATTTTTATTTAGTTCAAATGTTTTTTTCATTTCTCTGGGGATTTGTTCCTTTACCTGTGTATTATTTAGAAGTGTGTTGTCTAATCTCCATGTATTTGGAGATTTTCCAGTTATATTTCTGCTACTGATTTCTACTTTATTCCCATTGTGGTTGGAGAGCAGCCATTGTATGACTTCTATTATTTTTAATTTGTTAAGGTGAGTTTCATGGCCCAGAATGTGGTCCATCTTGGTGAATGCTCCATGAGAGCTCGAGAAGAATGTGTATCTTCCTGTTATTGGATTAAGTAGTCCATAGATGTCGATTATATACAGTTGATTGATAGTGTTATTGAGTTCAACTATGTCCTTATGATTTTCAACCTGCTATCTGTCCATTTTTGAGAGATGGATGTTGAAGTCTCTAACTATGAAAGTGGATTCCTTTATTTCTCCCTGCTGTTCTATCAGTTTTTGCCTTATGTAATTTAATGGTCTGTTATTAGGTGCATACACATTAAGGCTTGCTGTGTCTTCTTGGAGAACTGACCCTTTTATCGTTACATAACGCCCTGCTTTATCCCTGATAACTTTCCTTGCTTTGAAGTCTGCTCTGTCTTAAATTAGTACAGTTACTCTTGCTTTCTTTTAATTAATGTTAGCATGGTATAATTTTCTCCACCCATTTACCTTTTAATCTATATGTGTCTTTATATTTAAAATGGGTTTCTTGTAGACAGTATATATATATATAGTTGGATCTCATTTTTTGATCTTCTCTGACCTTCTCTGTTTTTAGTTGATGTTTTAGACCATTGATGTTCAAAGTGATTATTAACATAGTTGGATTAATATCTACCATATTCATTACTGCTTTCTTTTCATTGCACTTATTCTTTGTTCCTACTTTTGTCTTCCATTCTTTCTTTGCTTTTGTGGTTTTAATATATTTTTATTGAAATATATTTGATATGTAACACTGTGCATATTTAAGGTGTACAACATGTTAATTTGATACATTTGTATATTGTAATATGATTGTCATTGTAATGATAATTAGCACTTCTATCACATTACACAATTATTTTTTCTTTTTACTAGTTGGAATACTTAAGTTCTAGTCTTTTAGCAAGTTTGATGATTATAATGCAATATTATTGTCTATATTCACTATACTGTACATTATATCTCTCTGCCTATTTACTGCTTGTTATAAGTTTGTACCCTTAAACACCATCTATCCTATTCTTCAATCCTCTTACCATGATAACCACCATTTTAATCTTTGTTTTTATGGGTTTGGCCTTTTATAGATTCTATGTATGTGATGTCATATGGTACTTGTCTTTCTCTGTCTGACTTATCTTGCTTAGCATAATGTGCTCAAGGCCCATCCATGTTTTTGCAAATGGCAGGATGTCCTCCTTTCTCAAGGCTGAATAATATTCCATTGTATACATATGCCACATCTTCTTTATCTATCCATCCATTGATGGGCAGTTAGGTTGTTTCCATATCTTAGCTACTGTAAATAATTTTGCAAGAAACATGGGAATGCATGTATCTCCTTGATATCCTGTTTTCATCTCCTTTGAGTATATACTCAGAAATGGGATTGCTTGATTATATGGCAGATCTATTTTTAATTTTTTGAGTAACCTCCATATTGTTTTCCATAGTGGTTGAACCAATTTACATTTCCACCAACAGCATACAAGCATTCCCTTTTCTCCACATCTTCACCAACTGTTATCTCTTGTCTTCTTGATGATAGCCATTCTAACAAGTGTGAAGTAATATCTCACTGTGGTTTTGATTTGCATTTCCCTCATGATTTGTGGTGTTGAGCCTCTTCTCATGTACTCATTGGCTATTTGCATGTCTTCTTTGGAAAAATGTCTATTTAGTTCTTCTGCCCATTTTTCAATCAGATTGTTTGCTTTTTTGTTATTGAGTTGTATGGTTTCTTTATATATTTTGGATGGTAATCCCTTATCCAAATATGATTTGCAAAAATCTTCTCCCATGGGTGCCTTTTCGTTTTGTTAATTGTTTCTTTTGATGTGCAGAGATCTTAAGCTTGATGTAGTCACATATGTTTTTGAACCGGTACCACACAGTTTTTATTACTATGGCTTCACACATAATATTGTTTGAAATCAGCAGGTGTGATACCTCTGACTTTGTTCTTTTCCTCTGGAGTGCTCTTGCTATTTGAGGTCTTTTGTGGTTCCATACAAATTTTAGGGTTACTTTTTCTATTTCTGTGATAAATGCCATTGGCATTTTGATAGGGATTGTGTTGAATCTATAGATGGCTTTGGGCAGTATAAACATTTTAACAATATTAATTCTTCTGATCCATGAACAGAGGATGCTTTTCCATTTGTGGCTTCTTCAGTTTCTTTCAGCAAAGTCTTGTAGATTTTGTTGTATACGTCTTTCCCTTCCTTGGTTAAACTTATTCCTAAGTATTTTATTGTTTTTGATTGTAATTATAAATGGGATAATTTGATTTCTTTTTCAGATGTTTCATCATTTGTGTATGGAAATGCAACTGATTTCTGTATGTTGATTTTGTATTCTTCAACTTTACCGAAATTGTTGATTTCAGTTCCAACCGTTTTTTTGTTGTCTTTGGAATTTTCTATGTAAAAATCATATCATCTGCAAATAGTGATAATTTTATTTCTTGTTTTCTGATTTAGCTGTATTTTATTTCTTTGTCTTACCTAATAGCTCTAGCTAGGACTTCCAGTACTATATTGAATAAGAGTGGTGAGAATGGGCATCCTTGTCTTGCTCCTGATCTTAGAGGAAAGGCTTTCAATTTTTTTCATTCAGTGTAATGTTAGCTGTGGATTTGTCATATATGGCCTTTATTATATTGAGGTATGTTCCTTCTATACCCAGTCTGTTAAGGTTTTTTGTCATGAAAGGATGTTGTAAATATTTTATCAAATGTTTTTCTGCATCTATTGAGATGCTCATGTGATTTTTATCTTTCCTTTTATTAATGTGATGTGTTACATTTATCGATTTGCACATGTTGAACCATCCCAGGGATAAATTCCTCTTGGTCATGGTGTATAATCCTTTTAATGTGTCTTGAATTTAGTTTGCTAATATTGTTTTGAAAAATTTTGCATTTATATTGATCAGGGATTTTGGTCTACAGATTTCTTTTCTTGTGGTTTCCTTATCTGGCTTTGGTATCAGGGTAATGCTAACCTCATAGAATGAGTTTGGAAATGTTCCCTTCTTCTCAATTGTATAGAAGAGTTTGAGAAGGATTGGTATTAATTCTTCTTTAAATATTTGGTAGAATTTTCCAGGGAAGCCCTCTGGCCCTGGTTTTCTCTGTTGGGAGATTTTCATTATTGATTGAATCTTGTTACTAGTTATTGAATATGTTCAGATTTTCTTTTTCTTCCTGATTCAGTCTTGGTAAGTTGTGTATTTCTAGAAATTTATCCATTTCTTCTAGGTTATCTAATTTGTTGACTTATAAGTTCTTAGTAGTCTCTTTTGATCCTATGTATTTCTATAGTATCAGTTGTAATGTCTCCTTTTTCATTTCTAATTTTATTTGAGTTTTCTCTCTTTTTTTAGTCAGTCTAGCTAAAGGTTGGTCATTTTGTTTATCTTTTTGAAAAACCAGCTCTTACTTTTGTTGGTCCTTTCTACTGCTTTTCTGACCTTTATTTCATTTGTCTTCACTCTGATCTTTATTATTTCCTTCCTTCTGCTAAATTTGAGCTTAATTTGTGCTTTTTTTCTAGTTCCTTGAGGTGTAAAGTTAGGTTGTTTATTTGAGGTATTTCTAATGTCTTAATATATGCATTTATTGCTATTAACTTTCCCCTCGGAACTGCATTTGCTGCATCCCATAAGTTTTGCTATGTTGTACTTCTATTTTCATTTCTTTTGAGATAATTTTTATTTCCCTTTTGATTTTTTCTTTGACCCATTGGTTATTCAAGTGTGTTATTTAGTTTCCACATATCTGTAGATTTTCCAGCCTTCCTCTTGTTGATGATGTCTGGTTTCATACCATTGTTGTCAAAAAAGATAGTTGGTATGATTTCAATCTTAAATTTGCCCAGATTTGCTTTGTGTCCTATCATATGATCTATCCTGTAGAATGTTCCATGTGATCTTGAGAAGAATGTGTATTCAGAATACACACTATATTGTAAATAGAACAATATAAAGTTGTTCTCTATATATCTAAGTCCATTTGCTCCAAAGTATGCTTCAATTCCAACATTTCCTTGTTGATTTTCTGTCTGGATTACTATCTATTGCTGACAGTGGGGTATTGAAGTGTCCTACTCTTATTGTATTGTTGTCTATTTCTCCCTTTAGATCTGTTAGTATTTGCTTAATATATTTTGGTGCTTTGATATTGGGTGCATATATAATATTTACGATTGTTATATCTTCTTGAAGTTTGACCCCTTATCATATTATGATGATCTTCTTTGTCTCTTGTTGTCATTTTAGGCTACTTTGTCTACTTTGTCTGACATAAATATGGCTACCCCTGCTTTCTTTTGGTTTCCACTTAAATGGAATATCTTCCATCCCTTCACTTTGGGCCTATATGTGTTTTTAGAGCTGAAATGAGTCTCCTGTAAGCAGCATATAGTTGGGTCTTGGGTTTTTTTTTGGGGGGGGGGGGTTGTTTTGTTTTGTTTTTAATCCATCCAGCCACTCTGTGCCTTCTGATTGGTGAATTCAACCCATTTACCTTTAGAGTGATTATTGATATATAAGGCCTTACTACTGCCATCTTATCATTTGCCTTCTGCTTATTTTGTATCTCTATTGTTCCTTTCTTCCCTCTGTTTCTGTCTACCTGTGTAAATTGGTGCTTTTCTATGGTTATGTGCTCAGACTCCCCTCTTTTTATGTTTTGTGACTTTATTCTAGATCTTAGCTTTGTGGTCACCATGAGGATTACAAAAAACACCTCATAGATAAAGTAGTCCATCTTATGCTGACAGTAACTTATCTTCATTCTCCTATAAAATTCCACCCTTTTATTCCTCTCCCTTTATATTTTTGATGCCACAATTTACCTCTTTTTATACTGTGATTTAATTAACAAATTATGGCAATTACAGTTATTTTTAATGCTCTTCTCCTTTAACCTTTTACTATAATAAAGTGATGAAAACACCATTCTAATATAGTTACAATTTTCTAATTTTGACTTTTTATTTTTCACCTTTACCAGAGTATTGTGTACTTTCCTATGTTTTTATGTCACTAATTATTATCTTTCCATTTCAGCCTGAAGGACACCTTTTAGCATTTCTTGTGAGGCAGGTCTAGTGGTGGTGAGCTCCCTCAGCTTTTGTTTGTCTGGGAAAACCTTTCTTTCTTCTTCATATATGAAGGACAACTTCACCAGATAAAGTATTCTTAGTTGGCAACTTTTCTCTTTCAACACTATGAACATGTCATTCCACTCTCTCCTGGCCTCAGGAGAGTTTCTTCTGAGAAATCCACTGATAGTCTAATAGGGGATCCTTTGTAGGTTGCTTTCTTTTCTTCCAAGGCTGCCTTTAAGATTCATTCTCTGTTGCGATAATAGGGTGTTCTATGAACTTCATGGACTTGTATTTCCATTTCCTTCCCCAGGTTTGGAAAATTCTCATCTCTAAATAAACTTTCTGCATGCTCCTTCCTCTCGTCTCCTTCTGGTATACTAACTATTATTATATTTGTCTTTCCAATTAAATTTTATAACTTGTAGAGCTTCTTCACTTTTCAAAAGTCTTAGCCTCTTCTGACTGAATTATTTCTAAATTCCTATCCTCCAAGGCACTTATTCTTTCTTCCATCTGATCTGCCCTGTTGCCTATGCTCTCGAATGCATCGTTTATCTCATGCATTGAATTCTTCAGCCCCAAGATCCCTGTTTGGTTCTTTTTTATAATTTCAATATCTTAGGTAAAGAATTCCTGTTCAATGATTTAAATCCTGGGTTCATTGAATTCCCTGAGTTTTCTTGTAGCTGGTTGAATTTCTTCATAAATTATGAATTTATTCATAATTTCTTTATCATTTAGAAAGCAATGTCCTGTGCCTTTGAATTTGGTTGCTGGAGAATTATCATTTTCTTTTTGTGAAATCATATTTCCTTTATTTTTCATAGTGTTTGATAATCTGCACTTCTGCTTTCACACTTGAAGTAGCGGACTCCATCCTTAGTTAAGCATTTATTTACTTTGGTTTTTGCAGTTCAATAGGCTGACGATTAGAAACCTTTCTTTTGTATTCCAGAAGGTGGCGAAGTTGCTGAAGTTTTTGATTTCTCCTACTGGAGCTGTTTCTCAGGGCTGCAGTCAAGGGCACACACAAGGAGCTGGCAGCAGACTGGGGAGAGGTGTGGGCTTAGCATCTGGGGCTTTGGGGGTGTCCATAGCCCTCACAGGGGGATCCTTGAGTGGAGGACTCCCAGAGGTCCATAGTTGACAACCAGCTGAAGGCCCCAAGCATACAGCAGGAAATGTGTTCCTTCAATGCCCTTTGATATTCTCGTCTGCCTCCTTCCTCTTTCCTCTCCCTCCCTCAAGTCACAGAGGTCCCTCCTCAGAAATCTGGGTGCTGCTGGAGAGAAATGGGTCCCTCCAGCTGCAACCAGGGTAGCAGAGCAGTCTGTCACTCACCACCTTTGCTTTCCATCTCCTCTGCTGGAGAGGTAGCCACTGCAACTGCTCAGTTGTCCAGTGTGTTGCAGTGTCACCCTCAGGAAGGGGGCTGCCTTGGCCATGTCCTCTCTCTCCTCTGCCTCCAAACTCATCCCTTTCCCACTCTAATAGCACGCCAGTTTCTCCCATTGGGCAAGCTGGACCTCCACAAATTCTCTGTCTCCTGTGGTGTCTGCCCAGCTTTGCACTCTCCAGGCTCCCATTTTCCTAATCGTGGTAAGTGGCGTGGGGCAGGCTTACGGACTCTCTTGGATTCTCAGCCCCCTCTGAGGCCCTATCTACCCACTTTTGGATGTGCAGGTGGTGTCCTGCTTTACTGTGCAGACACACTTTTGTTCAGTTATAGATGCCCCACTAGTTGTAAATCAAAGGGGAGAGAAGAAGGGAACAAGTCAAACCATGTGATGCTGATGTCACTCCCCTCCCTATGCTTTAATAGGGTTTTAACAATCAGACAGGTATCTCTGTTAAAGATAAGTATGAACTAGACAAGGTTATATCATTCGCAGTATTGAAAAATAAGTCCCAGGCACCAACTGAGATCCTAGATTGGCCTAGCCGCCCTGGAAGGGGTGATAAAAACCATGACTAATTGGAACCAGCTATTTGTCTTCCATACTCTGACCATGACAGACCCATCTTCCCTTTAGAAGCATTGACCACTGGAGAAATACTCGTTACCTTGTGGCTAGAAATGAGAATTTAAAAGAGGCACATGACTACTGTAGAGGTGGTATCCCTTCTTCCCTTGAGTTAGCTCTCCCAGGCCAGCTAAGAACAGGTACATGAGGAAAGGAGCTAAGAGTTATGACATAATCATATTCAGATCTGCCCACAAACAACAGCCCAGGGGAGTAGGCCCTGCTCACCTGAGTCACTATGCCCATATAATACAGCCATAGCATCTGGTTTTGACATGGGTTCTTCAAAGACTTTTGTAATTAGTTTCCCTGGCATGGGCTCTTTTTTCCAACCATACCCTAGACTTTGTCAGGGTAGTTAGGGCTACTTTATCTGTTGCCCTTTTCCCTGGTTTCCTGGTATCTAGGGCTGCTGTATGGCAGTGGGTTCCAGAGTCAAGAAAGCACAAGCCCAGTGGTGGCCCAGAGGCAGTAAGTGTCTTACTGGGCCAGTTCTGCATTATTCCAGGAGTTATGCCAGAAGGATATAGAACATACTGTTTCAGCATGTCCAACATTCCTGAATTAAATCCCTTTCTAATTAAAAATAATAAATAAAGAAACACACACACACACACACACATACACACACACACAAAAGATAAATCCCTTCCTAATTAAAATACGTATAGTGGTACCTTATTTTTTCAAACCCAACTCAAATGTCTCTTACTTCTTGAAAGCTTCCTGCATATCCAAGAAAACATTTTTCATTCTTTGACTTCTTTAGCATTTTGTACCTTTCTTTCAGCACTGACCACAATAGTTATTGGCAAGCTTGTCTTTTCAAAGTTATTATTTATTTATATATTCTTGGCTGTGTTGGGTCTTCATTGCTGCGTGCGGGCTTTCTCTAGTTGCCGCGAGCAGGGTCTACTCTTGGTTGCGGTGCACGGGCTTCTCGTTGTGGTGGCTTCTCTTGTTACGGAGCATGGGCTCTAGGCTCGCAGGCTTCAGTAGTTGTGGCACATGGGCTCAGCAGTGGCTTGCAGGCTCTAGGGAGCAGGCTCAGTAGTTGTGGCACATGGGCTTAGTTGCTCTGCGGCATGTGGGATCTTCCCAGATCAGGGCTCGAACCCATGTCCCCTGCATTGGCAGGTGGACTCAACCACTGTGCCACCAGGGAAGCTCCTCAAAGTTATTAAATCATGAGTTCCTTCAGCACAGGAACCAGCCTGGCCTCTAATCCCACCCTGAACTTAACACAATTCCTTGAACCCAGTAAATGATCAATAAATATTTGTTGAAATACTTGAATTGGAGTGTGGCTTTTAAAATTCTGAAGGTTTGTTACAGAAGAAAACAGAAATATAAAATAAAGAAAACACAGTCTGCAAAAATGGCAATAGGTGACAAAGGACATAACAAGCAGAAACGGAAAAACAACTTGCCCTCATGGAAAACAAATAACTATCCTTCTGTTCTCAACAAAAACAACAAAGAGATATTTTCAAGACTATAGTTTCTGATTCAAAATGGCCACATAGGTGGATCCTGAGCTCACCTCCTCGTATGGACACACCAAATCTACAGCTATATATGGAACAATTAACTCTGAAAAAACAACTACCAAAACCCAAACTAGCTGCTGAGTGACTTCTACGCATCGGGCAAACTAGGAAATTCCCACGCTAAAGGAGTCAGGAGAGGCTGAGACATACCCTTGACGTTACCCCACCCCTGGCACGGCTACCTACAATTGGGAGGGAACTCTCAAACCCAAGTCTCTCCCTGAGGAGTAAAGGCTTTGAACCCCACATCTGGTACCCCAATTTTTAAGAGCTAGACCTGAAAGACAAGCCCCTAAAACAGCTAGCTTTGAATACCATGAGACCTACAAGGCAATGGTGAACTGAGAAACAGTCTACAGGACTTGTCTATGCAGATTCACCCACCCCAGGGCCCAGCACAGAGGCAGCTGACTGAAAAGTGCCCAGATTTTCTGTGAAAGACACTTATTTGCTTAACTTACACTGTTAGCCTGAGGGACAGTCATCTAATTTAACATACGTCTAGGAGCCTACTGAAACAGTCTCCAAAGACAGAGGTTGGTGGGTGTCATCTTTGCGCTTTCCCTCTGCCCTGTTCCAGCTCACGGTACCTCCCAGAAAGGAGCCTGTACCCTTGTCTGTTGCCTGGGTTTCTGTGGCTGTGGCTTTTTGATGGCCTGGCTCTGGTGGCCAGTGGGGCTTCCGTTTGTGGGTCCCATGAGACTGGTACAACAGAGGGACAGTTCTTAACCAGCTACCACCAGCAGGGCATAGCACAGACAGCTCACTGAAACACAGCCTCAGTCCTTCTGTGAAAGAGGCCTATTTGCTCATCCTGGAGCTTTGGCCTGAGGGGCAGGATTCTGGTTTGTCACACGCCTGGAGATACCGAAGGGTTCTTCAGGGACAGAGGCTGCTGGGTGCCATATTAGTGCTCTCCCTCTGTCTCACTCCAGCCTGCTGGTATCTCCCAGAGAGGAGCTTGTCGCCTGGAGTCCCACTTTTGTGGCTGCTGCCCAGGGGACACTTCTAGATTGCCTGGTCCTGGTGGCCAGTGGGGCTTATGCTCATGGACCCCATAGGACTATAATCAGTGGAGACAGTTCTTAGCCAGCTACCACCCCCAGGACTCAGCAGAGAGGCAACGGACTAAGGAGCCCATGGAAGAGCCCTGTTAGCTCATCTTCACAGCTGTGGCCTGAGGGCCAGTCTTCTAATTAAATGCACATCTAAGGGCTGACTGTAATTCTATCCAGAGACCTCGGAGGGCAGGCCCGATCCTCTGCTGTGCTCCAGAGTGCCAGAATCTCTCAGAGGGGAGCTTGTACATGTGTCTGGTGCCCAGTTTTGGGGGAGGGGCTGCTGCCCAAGGGATGCCCCTTGACTGCCTTCATCTGGTGACCAGTGGAGCTTGCGTTCATGAATTCAATGGGATGGTAGCAAAGAAAGAAACAGTTCCTAAACGGCCAACACCCCACGGCTCAGTACAGAAGGAGAAGACAGAAATGCCCAACTCCTGTTGCAAATAAATTCATTAAGAAGGAGCCCTGTTGGGACTTCCCTGGAGGTCAAGGTGTTAAGACTCCATGCTTCCACTGCAGGGGGCATGGGTTCGATCCCTGGTCGGGGAACTAAGATCCCAGGTGCTGCAGTGCAGCCAGAAGGTGAAAAAAGAAAAAAAAAAGAAGGAGGAGCCCTGCTGAGGAGTAGCCAAGATGTAAGATGGTGGAGGAGGAAGGCCCTAAGCTCACCTCCTCCCGCAGGCACGCCAAAATGACAACTATTTACAGAGAAACTGTTGATGAGAAAAAAACAAGACTAGCCGAAAATATCTTCTACAACTAAAAATACAAAGAAGGAACCCCAACAAGACAGGTAGGCAGGGTAGAGTCATGATAGAGTCAAGAACCATACCCACGGGTGGGTGACCCACAAACGGAAGGATAAGTACAACTGCAGAGGTTCTCCCCAAGCAGCAACGGGTCCAGGCCCCACATCAGGCTCCCCAGTCTGGGGGTCCTGAGCTAGTAAGAGGAGCCCCAATAATGTTTGGCTTTAAGGCCAGCAGGGCTTATTTTAGGAGATTCGTAGGGCTGTGGGAAATAGAGAATCTACTCTTACAGAGCACACACCAAATCTCACAGCTCCTGGACCCAGTTCAGAAGCAGTAATTTGAAACGAACCTGGATCAGACCCACCTGCTGATCTTGGAAGGCCTCTCAGAGAGGCAAGAGGCAACTGGAGCTCACCCTGGGGACACAGACACTGGCAGCAGCCATTTTGGGGAGCGTGTTCTACCACGTGGACACTGGCGGCGGCAGGTGCCATTCTGGAATCCTCTCCCTAGCTTATTAGCACTGGGATCTACCCCGCAACCCTCACCAGCCTGTTGGCACCAGTACTAGGATCCCTCCAGCCAAGCAGCTAGCCAGGCAGGGACACAGCCCCACCCATCAGCAGGCTTGCTGCCTTGAGAGCCAGCCCCTGGGCCCACAGCTGCCCCAGACCCAGCCCTTTAAGACAAACTGGCTGGCTTAGTGGAACAAAAGGGACTTCAGGGTCAGGTAGAGCTGTTTTAGAGTTCATAAAAAACAATCTGAACTTGTTACTTAAACTTTAGAGCTTCAATTTCCCAAATTGAATGATGGAAAATTACAATCTACCTTGTGAGGATTAGAGATAATATACACAAAACTCCAAGCAGACTATTTAACATACAATAGAAACACAAAATGTTTATCATTCACTTCAAAGCAAAAATGGCAAAATGATTTTTAATGATTGATTGTGGCTTCCTGGTACACTGTCATGAGAACAGTATGAGTTTGTGATTTGACTCAAGATCCATGGCCCAGGGTCAGTGAGAAATCTCTGTCTTGGGCTCAGTCAGAGAAGCTGAGTCACATTTAATTGTCATCTTCAAATTAAAACTCCTACTTGAGGGAGGGAATGGTACACGGAGAGAGTAAAGTATAGTTCCATTAACTCTCCTGAATCTGTGAATCAATCACGGAGTTAAGTCCAAACAATTGACAACCGTTCAGCCAAAAAAAAGGGTATTTTACAAAAATCTGGAACAGTGTTCACCACAGGCAAAGACAGAAGGCAACTAGCTATGGAGAGGAGATGACAATCTTAAAAGAAATAGGAGGTTACTGCCAAAAAAAAAAAATCAGTGTCAAAAGACTAAAGATGAATATTTACTGATGGTTTTGTGGCTGGTTCCCACTGTACTACCCGGGACATGCTTAAAGTAGTCGGAAAAATATTTGCAGAAATACTACATTTTGGATCAACAGGGCAGCAAGTATCAAAGTGGACGGCTGACGCCAGATGCCTAATTAGCATACCTTTGCTTTTCCTTCAGAATAAATACGTTTATGGCAAATGTTCTCTACTCTTTTTGCCTGGCATTCATAAGGGAGAAGCATAAACAGCAGTTCAACTATGTCATTACAATTACACCATCAGTTAATATTACAAAAGGCAGTTAAGTCACATTTCCGTGTATTTAAAAATACACCTTTATTTTATTTTTTGGCTGCGCCGTGTGGCATATGGGATCTTAGTTCCCCAACCAGAGATCGAACCCATGCCCCCTGCAACGGAAGCGTGGAGTCTTAACCACTGGACCACCAGAGAAGTCCCTGCAATTATGTTTTATTACAAACATTACAATAAAGGATAGACCTCTCAAAAAATCATGTAATACGTTACTAATACCATTCTAAATAAATTAACAAAAATTTTAAAAACTGTTTTATTCCTGGTATGGTAAATATTGCTTGATAAAACCTACATAAACAAACTTATGCTTAGGGTACTACCATATGATCCAGCAATCCCACTCCTGGACATATATCCAGAGAAAACCATAATTAGAAAATGTACCTGCACCCCAATGTTCACTGCAGCACTATTTACAATAGCCGAGACATGGCAGCAACCTAAATGTCCATCAGCAGAGGAATGGATAAAAAAAAGAGATGTGGTACTGGGAATTCCCTGGCAGTCCAGTGGTTAGGGCTCTGCACTTCCACTGCAGGGGGCACGGGTCAATCCCTGGTCAGGGAACTAAATCCCACAAGTTGCACGCTGCAACAACAACAAAAAAGATGTGGTACATATATACAATGAAATATTACTTAGCCATAAAAAAGAATGAAATAATGCCATTAGCAGCAACATGGATGGACCTAGAGATTATCATACTGAGTGAAGTAAGTCAGAGAAAGACAAATATCATATGATATCACTCATATGCGGAATCTAATTTTTAAGAGTGATACAAATGAACTTACTTACAAAACAGAAACATACTTACAGATATTGAAAACAAACTTATGTGATAATCTATATGAGAAAAGAATCTGAAAAAGAATTAATATATGTATATGTATAACTGGATCACTTTGCTGTACACCTGAAACTAACACAACATTTTATTTTTATTTATTTATTTTTTAAATATCTTTATTGGAGTATAATTGCTTTACAATGGTGTTAGTTTCTGCTTTATAACAAAGTGAACCTCTTATACATATACTTATGTCCCCATATCCCCTCCCTCTTGCATCTTCCTCCCACCCTCCCTATCCCACCCCTCCAGGCGGTCACAAAGCACCGAGCTGATCTCCCTGTGCTACGCGGCTGCTTCCCACTAGCTATCTATTTTACGTTTGGTAGTGTATATATGTCCATGCCAGTCTCTCACTTTGTCCCAGCTTACCCTTCCCCCTCCCCGTATCCTCAAGTTCATTCTCTAGTAGGTCTGTAACACAACATTTTAAATCAACTATAATCCAATAAAAATTTTAAAAAAATTATCTTTAGGGTCCTCACTAATTCTAAGACTATGTACATATAATATTGAATCAAAATGTTTTGAGAATGGATGTCATCCCCTGGGGCAGGACTAAGGGAGACAGTGTGACAAAGAATGCTCAAGGCAGGAGGAGAGGGGTCGGGGCAAACCAGGTCCTGGGTGTGGCTCTCAGGGTCTCAGGACCCGAGAGCAGTGTTTCGGATACAGAAAGCTCAGTGTTGGGGCATCCCCATCTGCCGGGAGGTTCACTTCTTCCTCTCACAATGTGTGTCAGACCCTCCTGCTAGAGTATGCGATCTTGCCCCAGTTCGCACTCCCATAGTGGGTCCGATTTCTGGGGAAGTCAATCAGGGTCACCGAGATTCTCGGTTAAGAGTCCGCACGGGCCGGGACTGATTCTTCCCAGACCCCCTGGATCCAGATCACGGCGCCCTAACCCTTCCTCTTGCTGCTCTCGGGGACGGGGACGGGGTGGACGGACCCGGGAGTGCGGGATCAAGAGGGAAACGGCATTTGTGGAGGAAGAGCTAAGGGACCGCCTGGCCGGAGCTGAGGACCCCGGGGAAAGCCTCTTCTGCCCCGACCCTTCCGCCACCTGGACCCGGGCCCGGCCCTCCCCCGTGTCCCGCCCCCTCCTCTCGCCCACCCCTAAAGTCGCGGCCTCTCTCTGTCCCGCTGTCCCTTTCCCCTCTTCTCTACCCCCCCCTCACCCTCTCCTCCCCTCCCGGCCGCATACACCTCGGCCCCGCCACCAGTGCGGGGGTGGGGAGATGGGGACTCTCAGCGCGTCCCCACCGCCATGCTCCCACTCTCTGCAGTGGTTCAACACTGCGTCCCAGCCGGTGGCAGGGAGCCCTGGTATTTCACCAGGAGCCTGAACACCTGCGCGGCAACCAGAGCGAAGCCTGTGAGAGACCCGTGCCTGGTTCCAGGTCATGACCCCCATCCCCACATATGGACCGCGGTCGCCCCGAGCTTCGCTGGGAGGCTGCGGCACCCGCCCGCCTCGCCCCTTCCACCCGGAAGGAGCCCTCGGCTTCTTTCACCCGGTTTCATTTTCAGTTTAGGCCAGCAGTCCGCAACTTTTTTGCACCAGGAACCGGTTTTGTGTAAGACAAATTTTCGTTGGGGAGCAGGGGAGCGCGGATGGTTCCGGTGGTAATGCGAGCGATGGGGGGCAGCAGATGAAGCTTCGCTAGCCCGCTGCTCACCTCCTGCTGAGCGGCCCTGTTGCTAGCAAGACGGGGACCGGGATCGGTCAGCGGCCCTGGGGTTGCAGACCCCTGGTTTAGGCTATAATCACTGCCCAGAGGTCCGGGAGAGGCTGGTTTTGGGGCGGGGCTAAGTGGACAGGGCTTAACGTGGGCGGGGTTGTGTGGGCGTGGCTGGTCGGGGGCGGGGCCAGGGTCTCAGACACATGAGTGGTTTGGTGGATGCGGTCCGGCCCATGTTGCGCGCCTCCTCCGCTGGGTACAGTGAAGAGGACGCCTCTGATGGCGCCGGTTACCTCGCCCTGAACGACGGCGCGGTCTGAGCTCGCGGAGGGCAGGGCGGCTCACATCACCCGCGCGAGCGGGAGGCAGCCGGTGAGGCGGAGCGCCACAGGAACTACTTGGAGCGGGAGTGCGTGGAGTGGTACCCCAGACACCTGGAGAACCTGACAGGACGGGGACGCTGAAGCGGATCTCCCCGACCTCCCCTTGGGCTGGGGCTAGTTTCCCACAAGAGGGAAAAGTGGAATCAGCGTCAGAATACCGCCCCTCCTGCTGCTCTGTA
Organism: Lipotes vexillifer; assembly: GCF_000442215.2. Lineage (NCBI taxonomy): Eukaryota > Metazoa > Chordata > Mammalia > Artiodactyla > Lipotidae > Lipotes > Lipotes vexillifer. Next base: position 668,056 of record NW_006775074.1, read on the forward strand.
GAAGGAGAAGTCCACCTAGAATTTCATTTTCTGTACTACAGAGCGACTGGCCCAGAGGGCTCGCCTTTCTTTATTTCTTTTTTTTCTATTTTTGTTTTTATTTTTAATTATCATACATTAAAATTGACTCCTTTTGATGTACAATTTCATAAATTTTAACACATGCATAGATTCGTACAACCATCACCATAATCCAATATATGAATAGAAGAGTTTAGTCACCCCCAAAACACTCTCTCAGGCTTCCCTTTTGTATTCACATCCTCCCCCCGACCTCCAACTCCTGGCAACCACTAATCTGTTCTCCACCACTACGGTTCTGTCTTTTTGAGACTGCTACATAAACCAAATAATACAGTATAATTTTTAACGTTGGTTTCCTTGAAGGACTGTTAAGGAACACAGTCTCTCGCAATGGAGGGGGAGATGATCCCTGAAACGACTGATCAGATGTTCCCTTTGACCGGGGCAGCTGTCCTGTGAACCATGACCTTCTCTCTCAAACCCTTGTTCTTTGCCTGAGGACATCCTTGGAGGCCTGATTCCGGTATTTCTAAGTCATTCACCCACTACCCCAGTCAGGAACAGCAGTCTGTGTTCTCCTTAGAGACTTGGAGCCTCCTACCACAGGCTCTCACCCTGATTTTAGAACTTTCCAAGGAGTAGATTATCCCAGATTCCCCAGTCCAGGCTGATGTCTGGGGTTTCTGCTTCCTCCTTCTAAACCAATTGTCCTGTCCGTTCTCAGGATGGGCACGAGTGCTGCGTCAGTGGCCTGTGAAGGTAACCCAAAGTGTGAATTTTCTGAGCCTTCCTCCTCAGCATCCCCAAAGATGCACGTAGCCCACCACCTCATCTCTGCCCCTGAGGTCACCCTGAGGTGCTGGGTCCTGGGCTTCTACCCTGCAGATATCGCTCTGATCTGGCAGTGTGACAGGAAGGTCCAAATCCAGGACATGGAACTTGCGGAGACAAGGGCTTTCCAGAAGTGGGTGGCCATGGGCATGCCTTTAGGAGAGGAGCTGAGATACATCTGCTTAGTGCAACAAGCCCATCCCCCTGAGATGGTATAAGGAGGGGGCTAAGAGGTGGAGCTTCTCAGAGAAAGCAGAAGCCCTTCTGGACACCTTCAGCAAGGTCAGGGCTCAAGCCTGAGGTCTGGGCCCCTCATCTCACCATCCCCACCATGGGCATCTTTGTTGGCCTGGTTCTGTTTGTGGTCCCTGCTGTGGTGACTAGAACTGTGATGTGAAGGAAGAGGCAGTTCAGGTAGGGAAGGGAGGGAGGGGATCTGAGTTTTCTTATCCCATTGGAGGGTTTTAAGCCTTAGGTAGAAGTTGGCCCTGCCTCATTAATGGGAAATATGATCCACACATAGGTACTTGCCCAGTCTGGAGCTAATTGCTAACCCTTACTTTTTTGTAAAGCACTCGTGAGTATGAAAGACAAAATTTCCACCTTGATAATTCTGGTGTGCGGACCTGATTCCTGACACTCAAAGATCGGAGGGGAAGGTCCCTGCTGAGGACACACGTCCAGGAGGGCATTTGGTCCAATTCTTCTGCATCCCCTTTCTTCATGTTTCCCCATCCTGCCCTGAGTCTTCGGTCACAGTTCTAGGAACTTCTCTGTAGTCCAGGACTAGGTGGTTTGTCTAGGATCTAATGGTCCAGTCTCCTCCCTGGCCTCTCACGTGATGTTTTCTTCCCACAGCCAAAAAAATGACGGAGCTCTGCTCAGGCTGCACCTAAGTTTGGGTGGGGATGGGGGTTGATCCCTGAGAGAAACTTGGGAGAGTGTAGGCAGGAGCCCATGGCCGGGACCTCACCCAGCCCATAATTTCTCCCTTAGTCACATCTCTGGGCTTCGACCACATCCTGTTTTTGCTCTACCCCAGTCAGTGAAAATGGTCAGTGCTCTGATGTGTCTTTCACGGATCCTAAAGGTGAGACCCTGGGGGCCTGGAGTGAGGGAGGGGTTGGAGCTGAGGGGACGTAACACGGTTACGGAGATTCTTTGAGTGGGACATTCTGAGCATGCGTGGACTGTTGAGAATGTCAACAGCTAGTGACTGGCCTGAATTTGTTCGCGTTTTTTTTCTTCTGTGGTGTGAGACAGCTGCCTCTGTGTGAGACTGTGGTGTGAGACAGCTGCCTCTGTGTGAGACTAGTGATGCAAAATTTGTTCACTCTCTTGCCATGTGGCGTCAAGGTCCCCTGACCTCTTTTTTCGCAGCTGGTATCCGAATGTGTCTGTGTTCCTATTAGCATAACGTGAGGAGGTTGGGAGACTGGCCCACCCCTGCCCACCAGGACCCCCTCTCCACATGACCTGTGTTCTCTTCCCTGGTCAGCTTTCCTGTTCCATCAGAGGCAGCGCTGGGCCATCTCCATCCCTGACTTGACCCCACGTTGTACTGAGTAATAATGTTTTACTTCCTTATGGAAAATAAAAAACCGGATATGAATTTCTCCTTTCTAATTTGTGTCCTGTGGGGTTGATGGGTTAATAAAGGAGAAGAGGGGCTCCCCTGGCGGCGCAGTGGTTGAGAGGCCGCCTGCCGATGCGGGGGACGCGGGTTCGTGCCCCGGTCCGGGAAGATCCCACGTGCCGCGGAGCGGCTGGGCCCGTGAGCCATGGCCGCCGAGCCTGCGCGTCCGGAGCCTGTGCTCCGCAGCGGGAGAGGCCACAACAGTGAGAGGCCCGCGGACCGCAAAAAATAAATAAATAAAGGAGGAGATTCCTAAAGTTTGAGGCAGGAAATAAACGGAAGCACTGAGAACCTTCCAGCATGCACGTGTTTGCTATTGGGGGCCGGGGTGGGACGGGGAAGACTGAAGAGCGAGCGTGGACGGGGCGTGCATCAGTGCTCAGTGCACCAGTGCTCACTGCATCCTGGGCTTGGGTGTGGTCACTCCTCAGCTGGGTCATCTTCTCTGCTCCTTTGTCCTTGTCCCTTTGGTAGAGCCTTGTCCCACCAGCACCTGTGATCACAGGGACTTAGACATCACCTTGTTCCCGTCCTGTTTCTAGGACCATGGGCAGTGAGGGCTTCGTGTAGCCAGGTCAGCCTAAGTTCAGGCCTGGGTCCAGCCCTCAGCTCCCATCTTCTGTGTGTTTATATTTTGCCTCTGTGGTGTTCTTTCGGATTATGCCTGTTCTTTTTCGTGTTTAGAGTTCTGGTCTCATTCTCCTCGGCATGTCCCCTCTTTCTGACAGCAGCAGGAGTCATTTTGCCTGTCATCGTCCCCACAAGTTTCAGGGAAGCCCCTGCGCACAGGAGTCTCTGTGGTATTGAGATGAATTTTCAGACTCATCCAGCTCTTGCCCTTTTTCTAGGGGTGTTTCTTGGATTATTCTTCCCATACTTTACCAATATTTTTTTAAAGAACCAGATCCTGGAATGAGCAGAGGAGAGGGATCTGGTAGTTTCTCATCTTAATTAAATTCCCGTTGTGTTCTAGCTTCTCTGCAACCTGCCCCCTTTCTCTGCCCTTAGCTCTCATAATCGGAGTGCTGGCTCCAATGCAAACTCATGGATTTATAGATTCTAGTTCAACTCACAGTTGCTTAGAAAACATGGGACCTACAAGCCTAGGCTCATCGTTTCTGAAGAGGGAAACTGAATTGTGTGCTGTAGTATGCAGGAGGGTTGGTGTGAGAGGGGGAGCTTGGTGGAGGGAAGGGAAGGCAGTGCTTGTGAGGAAAGTACAGGTGGCACTGATGTCAGTGTGAGTGGCTGCTGTGCTGCAGCTGCCACGCAACAGCATTTGGCCTAAGGTTCCACTAATAAAGATACTGTCTCTAGAATAGGGAGGTGCTCTACACTGAACATTCACTCAACTTATATTTGTTGTGTGTCAGATATATGACATAGTATTTTTACGTCTAGGAAACCTCGGTGAACTAAAAACAAGCAAACATTGCTGGCCCTGTGGAGCATATGTTCTGTTGGTAAGAGGGAGACTATACTATAAGCATAGTAAATGAGGGAAGTGTTTATGTTAGAGGTTGGTTAGAGCTTTGAGGAAAGTGATTCAGAGTATACATGTGAGGGGGAGGGCAGATGGCTATTTTACTGGTGTGGTCAATGCGGGCCTCACTGAGAAGGTGACCTTTGAGAAAAGATTTGAAGGACATGAAAATCGTCTAAGAGGATATCTGGGGGAAGTTCTTTCCAGACAAGAAAAGCCACCAGTGCAAATGCACTAGGCAGGAGTCTGCCTGTGTGTTCAAGGAAGAGTGAGGAGGCCGGTGTGGCCAGAGCAGAGAGGAATTGACATGAGGTCTGATCATGTCAGACCTGCCTGGATCATGTAAAGCCTCAAGGATACTGGAAAGGTTTTGACTTTTCTCTGAGTAAGATGTGAAGTTTTAAGATAGTTTTGAACAGAAGACAGACCTGGTACGACTTCTCTTTAAAAGCATTAGTCTGGCGGCTGCGCAGAATTGACAGGTAAAGGGCGAGTGGCCAGAGGAAACTGTAGGAAACTAATGCAGTGTCTAGGCTAGAGGTGCCAGTTGCTTGTCTGGGATGTGAGCAAGGAAAATAATAGAAAGTGACTGGACGCTGGATATATTTAAAGATGGACTCTACAGCATTTCCTAATGGATTAAATTGGGGTTATGAGAAAGAAGAATGAAGGAGGACACTCAAAATTTTAGACAGTGCAAGTAGAAATACGGAGGGACTTTGGTGGAAATGGGGATGACTCCGGAAGAAGCACGTTTGAGGAGGTGACATCATAGGCATCTAATTTAGGAAAGTTGAAACTGAGATATCTATCAGAAAAAACAAGCGAGGTTAGCAGTTGGATATATGAGTCTAGAGTTTAGGCAGACATCCTGGCTGGAGAAATGGGAGGTGATGCCATATAAATGACATTTAAAGCCTTGAGAACAGATGAGGTTGCCAAGGGAGTGATGACTATAGAAGAGAAAGAAACAGACCTGAACCTTGGATCTCTTCCCCTCCACATGCCCCCACCCACCCCCGCAACTGATCTGTTCAGACCATACACCAAGAACAGACTACACAGTTCTGACATGGCATCTAGAGGGCATGATGACCGGCATCACGGGAGTCAGTGGTGTGAACAGTGGCATCTGGGCTGGATTCCCACATGGCTGTGCAACAGCCTCGCACGTAGGGCTTGTTAAGTTAAGTGATCCTGACGTCATGCCCTACATTCTAAGCTATGGGTCTGGGGAGAGGCCTGAGTATTTTGTAATAAACCCACACGCAATCCAGCCAGATTGGAACCACTGAGGTCAGAGATCAGAGAGCACTCAGGGCAGAGGAGGGGTCTTAAATCTACATTTCAATGTTTTTTCCTGGGAAGGAAAAATAGACAAGACATATGATAGGCGATACATGTTGTTTTCTCTACCATGGTGTAGAGGCAGGTGGAAGATTTAGTAAATGGTTATCAGCTCAGCATAAAGAAAATCTCTTGAGTTGCTAAGAGCTTAGATCTAAAATGTGCTCACCACAAAAGAGAAATGGTAATAATGTAACGTGATGCAGGTGTTAGCTAGTGCTATGGTGGTAATCATTTTGCAAAATATAAGTGTATCAAAGCAACAGGTTATACATCTTAAATTCACACAATGTTACATCTCAATAAAGCTGGGGAAAAAAGTCTCTGAATCCTTGCTCTCTGAGACTATTCCCTACATGGATTTCTCACTTCTTGGTGTGAACAACGGATTCCAAATTGTTCTAATTGAAACACAAATGAATATATATGAATATATGTATATGAATTTGAGCCTGTCCTTGTTTTATTTCAGGGAAAGCCATAGAACAGGCTTGAGGCCATACAGCTAAGAAGAGGATCCAAAATCCCACCCTAGGTCAGGTCCCACAAAGACACCACTGTCCCTGCTGTTAGGCCCAGATGCCACTGTTCACACCACTGACTCCCATGATGCTGAACACTGGACCCTGGTGCTAGGACTGCTTTCTCTGCTGCTCCCAGCAACTGGATGACGCTGCCACTCATGCCATCTGTGCCAAATGCATTCTGCCCTGTCCCCATCTATCTGTCACCAAGTCCCGAGTCAGAGACTGGCATGTGGTCACCTGACCGGTAGAGCTTCATATCCTGTCCATCTGCGAGAACATTTGGGAAAGTGAGCTTTCCTCTCTTACAGAGGGGGGTACCTGGTAGGAGCTAGTCTGCCTCCTACCAAGACTCTTTAAGTATGGAATTCTAATGTGGGAAGAGGGTACAGGTTCTGGGGGTGAGAGATGGAAAAAGGATGACAAATTTCAATTTTTGGATCAGTGGTCTGAGACTAGAACTTGATCTGGTATATGCTGTAGTTACTCAGGTTCGGTTGGATGAATGAGTGACAAATAAATGGCATCTTTCAACTTATTCCCTTGATGGTCTGTTATGGGGGTCCCCCTTTGGCTTCTCACAAATAAGTGGAAAGGTACTGTTGAATGATGAAATGATTACTCAAAATCTTCTCCTGCACTTTATCTCTTGCTAGGATTAAAAAACTAAGATCTGTAAGACTTCAGAAGATCTATCTCTCTATCTGTCTATCTCTCTATCTATCTGTCTATCTACCTACCTATCTACTGACATTTTATATAAAACTTTCTATTTCTTTTTACATGAACATATTTCTGGGGAGAATATAACATTTATCAACTTTTATGTGACCCTGGTAAAAGTATAAAAAACCATCCTAGTTTAGACACTATGCTCCTCAATCTCTGGTCCATGAAGAGCTAACAAACAACCTTTTTAGCAGATCCAATGACATGATATAAATGCTCATCTTTTTCTTGGCAGTTATCGATCTGGGACAAATAAGGTAGAGGTTTACTTCCTTACACTCACTTTCAATTTCTGTATGTATCTTATTGTGGGCAGATAATAAACAGTTCACAAACCAGCACTGGCTCAGGGAACACAGAGGGTAGCATTGGTTTAGATGGACTTGTATTCCAGCACCTATCCTGGTGCCAGATAAATAGCAGAAATGAAAAAAAAAAAGTTAATGGGGTTCCACTTCCAATTACATGATAGGTTTTAAAGTTGTCTCTTCCACTAAAAGTGACTAATAGATAAAAGCAACCAAAAGAATACTAAAACAATCAAGAGAATAATCATTTAGGCCAAAAATATCAATGTGGCAATAATCCAGAGAGAAAAGTTGTTTTTATCCTTAAAGCCTTTGCCAAATCTGGAAAAACCTTACCTTTGATTTTCTCAGGCTCATGAGCTGTAACAGGAAATGATGCCCAGAGCTTAATCACATGGGAACATATGAGACACCTCTCCCTGAAAATCGGGGGATCCAAGATTCATATCCTCAGAGTAAGGGTGAAACAAAACAAAATCTGCTCTATCGCCCCGATGACGACATCCTCCCAGGTCGGCCCAGGAGCACTTGACTGAACCGCGGCCCACTGCTCTGCCTCTGTGGCAACAAACACCTAGTCCAGGGGAGGCACAGCCTTTTCTTACTTACGCCCCATTCTATAATTGGAAATTACAAAATCCTCCATTTTCTGAGAAACCACAAGCGTTAATATTACTGTTAGAAACTATATTTGTAGCTCATCAGCCGACCTAGGATGACTGTCGGCAATTGTTACAGGTTTTGTTTACCACGGAAGAAAGAGAAAAAAAAAAATCATGTGGGGGGCCCGTAAACAGGTACTTGGTCCAGATGGACGGCCCACTGATAACCCCAACCTAATTGAAACCGTGCTCCCTAGTACCCGACCGAAATGGAATCCTAACACGGAGGAGGGACGAGGGGCTTTGGCCCGTTTTCGCCAGGCTCTGTTAACAGGACTTGGGGCGGCAGCACGAAGGCCAACTAATATGTCCAAGGTTACAGATGTGACCCAGGGAGCCACAGAGTCTCCAGCTGCCTTCCTGGAAAGGCTGATGGAGACTTATAGGCTATGGACCCCCATAGACCCTGAGGCACCAAAAAAAACAGGCAGGCGGGCAATTAACTTGGCCTTTGTGACACAGTCGGCCCCAGATATCCGAAGGAAATTACAAAAATTAGATGGTTTTGAAGGGAAGAACTTATAAACTGAGAAGAGACAGTTAAGGCAGGTATTAAAAGAAAAAGTATTCTCAGTCACTAGGCAATGTGCAACTTGTGCCCAAGTAAACCAAGGGGCCAACTCACAACACCAGGAACTGCATCGGTATCGAGGCAACGAGGCAGGCCGCTTTTGGGAAATGGACTTTAGCCTGATAGGAATTTTAAAAGAGGCCTTCTCCCCTAAGCTAAGTATTAAACAAAGGGGAAACCTTTGAGATACAAATGTCCTATCTGGTCTTCTAAGAAACCCTTATCTCTGCCATCTTTTTAAATGCAAATTTTTAAAAAAAGAGGGTAAAGTAACAACACTTGACTTGTCAAGGATAAATAGAAATCCCAAGTGTCTTTTCTATAAGCACTAGTAAAAAGGATTTAGCCATCTAGATTGATGACCTTGATTTGTTCCATCTGCCAGAAGCCCAATTTGAATCCAACCCCTTGTAACTGATAGATTTTTTGTTGTACCTGACTCAGGACTGAAATTTTGGAATGGGAACAATGAGACCTCTGTGTTTGTATTTTCATACGTATCTATATGTGTGTTGTAGGTGTATGGTATTGCCAAAAATTAATTCATAGAAGAGCTCTACTTAATTGGCTTTTAAAAAAAAATCAAACACTTACATAAATACTCAAAAGTAAAAAATAATCTGGCCAGAATGAAGTTCGGGTTCATGTCATCTGAAAAATATTCAGTACTAAACTGGTATCTGGTATTGAAGGTGGCTTAAACTTGTTGGTTTAATATAGACATGTCTTTAGAGTCATCAATGTTAAGTATAATACTTCTGTTGTACCTAGGTTTACTAAAGGTCAAATAAAACCTTATTCCATCTGTTATAAATCTGTCAACAAGAAAAGTAACTCAATGTAAAAAAAAAAAAAAACTTTTAAGGAAGGTAAGATGTATGTTTTCAGTAAAAAAAAAAGGTGGGAATGAAAATTTAAAAATACTGAAAACAGTAATACATGATCAGGATTTTCTAAGATTGGACTGAATTTAGTTGGGTAAATGGATTTTATTAGGAATGGGCTAGAACAAGACTGGATTTGGTTTCTTCCCCCAAAGTATTCTTAAAATGCTGCTTTTGACAACAGACTGTGTGAGTTTCTTTGCATTTAAGTGATCTGTATTTGCTTTTGAGATCTTTTGTAACTTTGGTTAAGAAATAAGTATTGTCTCGCAGTGACCTATAATCTTATTTGAACAACTGTTTTAAAACTTTTTGACAAACTTCCCAAATATCAAATTTTAATTATTTCTTTTGATTTCCAGTTAACTTTATGATACTTTAGAGGTCCCCTGAGGTATCTTAAAGAAAAATATTTAACTAAGATTACTTGGTATGTTAAACGTAATCATTCATAATTCTGGTTATTGTAACCAAGTTTCTTTATTGATTGCAAGGATTTGGACTGGATACAAAAGAAAAAGGGGGGTATTAGATAACGAGAAGGAAGGAAAGATATGGATTACAGGGGGCCACTGGGACTCAACGCTGTTTTTGGACCACAGACAGGAAGGTTGACTTGGGCAAACAAACAGTCACCCACTCCTTCCTGGTCATGCCTGACTGCCCCTATGAAGGCAAGACAAAGATCACCGAATTTTTATTCCTGAGAACTTAAGCCTGATGTTGATATGACGCTTGCATGAGGGAACGCATCTGGGATCTACAAAATTACATGAACTGTTAAAAACTCGTTTTCGAATTCCATAACCAGTTTCCTGAAGTAACCTTATTACAATATGTGGATGATTTACTTGTGGCTGGAAAAACTGTGTGGGATTGTCTAACAGGAACAAAAGGCCTAATAAGGTTACTACAGGACTTAGGCTATAAACTCTCAATTAAAAAGGCTCAGATTTGTCAAGAACAAGTAAACTATTTAGGGTATATCCTAAAAGGAGGACAGAGCACTCAGGCCATCATAACCTTACCAACCCCTACCACAAGAAAGGAATTGAGAGAATTCTTGGGAATAGCGGGCTATTGCCGGCTCTGGATGCCCAGATTTGCAGAGCTGGCCAAGCCTCTATACGATGCCCTGAAGGGCGTTAACCAGAATGGCCCCAAAGCCACCAAGATTAACTGGACTGAGACACAAGGGAAGGCCTTCCAGGACATTAAAAGGGCTCTTACCTCACCTTCTGCTCTGGCACTCCCCAACCCTGATATGAACGAACCGGGGTGGCAAGGGGAGTACTAACTCAGAAACTTGGGCCCTGGCGAAGGCCGATAGCCTATCTCTCTAAACAACTGGACCCAGTAGCCTCCGGGTGGCCCTCATGCGTCAGACAAATTGCAGCCACTGCCCTGCTGAACCTCGGCACTGGAAACCTTTTGTACAAAAACTGAAAATAAAATTTCCGGAACCCACATTGCCACCTGGAGACTTAGTCTGGGTAAAGAAGCATAACCCCCAGACATTGGAGACTAGGTGGACTGGACCTCATCTGATTGTGTTGAGTACCCCGACTGCTGTTAAAGTCGACGGTGTCCGGACTTGGATTCATCATAGCAGAATAAAGAGAGACTACACCACAGAGGACGTGGACACTAACAGACGGATTGACTGGGCAAACTTTAGCCCAAAACGAAACATACCTCCTGAATACGGAAGACCAGGAATCAAGGATTTGATTAGTTCCTAGAGAAAGGGGGGAATGTGATGAAAGAAACGGAAGAACAGCTTCAGGGCTAACAGCACATTTTGGCTTCTGTAAGAAACTTGCTTGCTTGCTTGCTTGGGGCGGGAAGAACCGGGTTCCTGATTGGCTGATTCAAAATTAAACAGCTCCCTCCCGCCTTGGGGACTTCCCGTCCTGTGAAGGGTATAAAGGCCTCACCCGACTGTTAGTCGGGGTCTCACTCACTTCTCTCCGAGTGGGACCCTGTCCGGACAGTTTGTGTAAGCTTCTATACTTGTACTTGTATAAATCCTTTGGTAATCTTTCTGCTTGGTGTTGGTGATTCTCGGGTGTCCTTGGTTGGGACACGGGTTGCATTTACCGGGGAACTCGACTCCAGGCGTGTGGCTCCCGGACCGCAACAGTAAAATGGGATAACGCACGTAGGAAACGTATGTGGGCCAGCTTAGATGGCCACACAGCAGTGTCAATAAAGCTCACCTTCTCTGTGCTCCCCTTTTCCTTAGGGCAACCCTATGCATGAACTCTCCCTGTGAAAGGAACGTCTTCCCTACCCAATGGTGCAAAACTCTTATTTGAGCCCCAGCAAAGATAAAAAATGCTGTATATCATTCTGAACAATGAGCCCTCATGTATTATAGAAAGTTACTTCATCTATTTGGTTACTTATTTATTTTCTGTTCCCTCCATATGGTTCCACCATGAGGAATTAAACTTTGTACGTTGGCTTCTTTATCCCCAGCAACTAATCAGAGCCTAGCACTTGGCAAAATATTTGTTGTATGTCTGAAGATGCTTGAAGAGTATGAGAAAAATCCCCTTAGCTTTTTCTTCTCTGGTTTATATTGTCCCATCGCTTCACACTTTTCCATAAAGAACTTTTATTCCAGCTCTTTAATCGTGTTTTCCAAATGACTCAGCAATTTTGGCAATTATGAAAGCAGAACACTAACATAAGACAAAATCATTTATTCTCATGCATTATAACACACAGGAATAAACTTGAATCTTGGGCTTCCCTGGTGGCACAGTGGTTAAGAATCTGCCTGCCAAAGCAGAGGACACAGGTTCGAGCCCTGGTCCAGGAAGATCCCACATGCCGCAGAGCAACTAAGCCCGTGCGCCACAACTACTGAGCCTGCACTCTAGAGCCCGCTCGCCACAACTAGAGGAAGCCTGCACGCATCAACAAAGACCCAACCCAGCCAAAAATAAATAAATTAAAAAAAACAAACCTGTAACTCAGAATTTATTGCAGACAAAGTGTCTATACCCTGAAAACTCAAAGAGATACATGGCTAAGTGGAAATGAAAAGGAACTTTGTAGTCAGTCTTACTGATTTGTTTTACAGATTGAGAATTAGAGAACAAAGCTGCCTGTGCCACTATGAATTAATCACCTTAATATCACATGAATCCTTCTCAATAAATGAATAGCAGGACTTGCCTGTTTATTTGTATGGGGTGGTCTACTCTAGGTTTCCTGTGTTCTGACCCAAACAGTAATACTGACTTAAAACCAAAGATGGTGCCACATAGAGTCGGCACATTTGCCATTTTCATCTCCTGGGTAAGGATACCTTGAACCATTTCCTTTCCAATACTCAAGTAAAAGGACAGTATTGTCAGGCCTTTAAACAATGACAAAGAAGAATGTTGTGGTAGCAAGTATGGCAACAAAAAAATAATAGTTTCTTCTTATTTCTTAGGACATAAAAACCTGAGAGAATGTGGATAAGTGGTAGTTCAAGGGATAAAATTAAATAAGCAAACTCTTATTACCATATGATCCAGCAATCAAGCTCCGTATTATTTACCTAAAGAGTTGAAAACATATCGACACGAAAACCTGCACGTGGATATTTTTGGAAGCTTTACTCATATTCATAATTGCCAAAACTTAGAAGCAACCAAGATACCCTTCAGTAGGTGAATGGATAAGTGAACCCTGGTACATCCAGACAGTGGAATATTATTCTGTGCTAAAGAGAAATCAAGCCATGAAAAGACATGGAGGAATCTTTTTTTTTTTTTCTTCCTGATTCAGTATTTGTAGGCTGTATGTTTTTAGGAATTTATCCATTTTTTCCTAGGTCATCCAATTTGTTGGCATCTGTTTGTTCATAGTAGTCTCTCTATTTATAAATTTATTTATTATTTTACATTTATTTTTGGTTGCGTTGGGTCTTTGTTGCTGCACGCGGGCTTTTTCTAGCTGCGGTGAGCGAGGATGACTGTTGTGGTGCGCGGGCTTCTCATTGCAGTGGCTTCTCCTGTTGTGGAGCATGGGCTCTAGGCACGCAGGCTCAGTAGTCGTGGCTTGCAGGCTCTAGAGTGCAGGCTCAGTAGTTATGGCACACGGGCTTAGTCACTCCGTGGCATGTGGGATCTTCCTGGACCAGGGCTCGAACCCGTGTCTCCTGCATTGGCAGGTGGATTCTTAACCACTGCACCACCAGGGAAGTCCCAACATGGAGGAATCTTAAATGCATATTGCTAACTGAAAGAAGCCAATCTGAAAAGGCTACATACTGTATGATTCCAACTATGTGACATTCTGGAAAAGGCAAAACTATAGGGACAATACAAAGATCAGTGATTGCCAGAGGTTGGGAGTGGGCGTGGAGGGGTGGGGTGGAAGGGATGACTAGGTGGATCACAGAGAATTTTTATGGCAGTGACCCTACTCTGTATGAAACTACAATGGTGGCTACACATCATTATACATTTGTCCAACCCCACAAAAGGTACAACTAAGGTTCACTAAGAGTGAACCCTAATGTAAACCGTGGACTCTGGGTGACTATGACGTGTCAATGTACGTTCATCAGTTGTAAAAAATGTACCACTCTGACGGAGGATACTGATAATGGGGAGGCTATGTATGTGTGAGGGCAGGGGAATATAGAAAATCACTGTACCTTCCTCTCAATTTTGCCATGAACCTAAAACGGCGCTAAAATATAAAATCTATTTTAAAAAATAGACAACTTGTTTACAGAATGTACAAAGATTTAATGGACTACTATTGAGCAATAAAAAGGAAGGAACTACTGACACATGCAATAATACTGAAGAGTCTCAAATGCATTACGTTACGGAAAAGGAGCCATATTGAAAGGCTACCTACTACTACCTAGTTTCGTGTATGACATTTCAGAAAAGCACGCTATAGCAATAGAAAACAGATCAGTGGTTGTCAAGAGCTGGGACTGGTAGGAGAAGCTGTGTCCAAAGAGGCGTGAGGAAAATTTTGGGAAAGATGGAACTTGACCACAAGACCTGGTTTCTAGATCCTGGAGTGGCACTGGCATTGCTGTACCACCAGAATCACTGAACTGAATTAACTGAACTAACTAAATTTCATTAGGCTTAAGGCATGCAAATGAACATGGTGAACTGAACACGTAAGACTGCTATCTGCTCTGGGAATTGTAAACGTATGCCTGTATTTCTTGTGCATTAATAAAACTGATTGACTGACTGACTTTGGATTTCTAGTTTTCACACCACCACTCTCTGTTTTCAGATACGAAATTTATACAGATTAAGTTAGACTATAATAGAGGTAGAACATAATGCATACCAGGTTGGAGGGGGCTCATATTTTAGCACTGATCGCCTATATGGCAGCACCATTCAGGAAATACTAATCTCATGGCTTACACAATATCAAGATGACCAGACAAATAGACTAGCCAAAGTTACTACATACTGCTCCAATTTGATCATGGTTCTATAGGCCCAGATTTAATCTCAAGCATAATGTCAAATAACTGAAATATAACTATACTACTTCCTGCTCTGCACTGAGCTGAAGGAGAAGTGTCAGGGATGGGGAGAAGACAATATACTTTACTTAGATAATTATTGGGGATGGAGCTAGGTTTAGATGAATGAGACAAAAATGAAAAGATAATTAACTACACATGAGGGAAAACCTAAAAATTCAAAAGTACTTTTCATTTGTAATTTTGGCATAACAGTGGTTTCTTCCAAATATATTTTAAATTTAATAAGTTGGCTACAATATAGAATTCAAGTAATATAAATGATAGCTGTAAATATGCACATAATGTGGTATGAAAAGGAAACCAACCAATTATCAGGCTGGTATTATTAAAATAGTATTGAAAGTCAACATAATAATTTTGAGTTGTGGTAACTGGAATAACTATGCTCAAGTTTTCTTTTAATTTTTTTTTTTTTTTGGCTGTGTTGGGTCTTGGTTGCGGCATGCTGGATCTTTTTGGTTGTGGTGCATGGGCTCTTCCTTGCGGTGCGTGGGCTGCTCTCTAGTTGCGGTGTGCGAGTTTTCTCTCTCTAGTTGTGGCGTGTGGGCTCCAGGGTGCATGGGCTCTGTAGTTTGCAACACGCGGGCTCTCTGGTTGAGATGCGTGAGCTCAGTAGTTGCGGCATGCGGGATCTTAGTTCCCCGACCAGGGATCGAACCCGCGTCCCCTACATTGGAAGGCAGATTCTTTACCACTGGACCACCAGGAAAGTCCCCTATTGCTCAAATTTTATTATAGCTTCTAGTTATTTCTGTTTGTCTGTAGTTTAAGTAATATAAATCTCTTAACAACAGAAACATAATTCTAGAGCAAAGATGCCTTTGATATGAACATAATTCCAGAGTAATGACACCATAACAAGACAGGAAACAGCTCATATTTAAGAGGGGACAGAGAGTTCTAGTGTTCCAGTTTTAGAGAAACCCTTATAAGGAGAAATCTACAAATCCACATTATGTCAGTAACACTTAGATCAAAATGCTTTAGCTAGCTACCAAATTCCTTTGCAAAGCGCTATGTTTTTTTTTTTAGTGTTATTGGAATTCTTCAGCTTCAATCCAAGAGAGCATCTCCTGAATAAACTCTTTTTTAATCCCTAAACTTCTGATTCTCTAAAAGCAAAGAAATAATCAGAAGCCCCCAGTGGGCAGCTCAGCAGCATCTTCCTGGTCCCCCATCATGCACACACCTCCCCTCCCCGTTCACTCACAGTCAAAAGTCAAAAGGAGTTTGTCCAGGTTGGATTACAGCATCCACCACAGACGTCAGAAACCCTCAATCACCATGAGCAGGAAGGCTGACCACCAAAGTTATGGTACCACATTTTTAAATGCAAAATTGAGAAATAAGGATAAATATGCATACATTACAAAAATGCTATAAACTGAGGCATCTAAGAAAATCCAGGGCCATGGCCGCAATAAGTCGAGAGCTGAAATCAATGCCCAGGGCTCCATATTGCTCTGGAGTCAGCACTATTTCTTCATATTACCAGCATTCCCTGTTGTTCCTTCACTGAGAATGCAGAGAACTAGAAAGCTAGTGACATAATGGGGACTCTAGCACCAGAGGGACCCATAAAGAAGAGAAGTTACGGGGCTTCCCTGGTGGCACAGTGGTTGAGAGTCCGCCTGCTGATGTAGGGGACACGGGTTCGTGCCCTGGTCCGGGAAGATCCCACACGCGCTGAGCCTGCGCGTCCAGAGCCTGTGATCCACAACGGGAGAGGCCACAGCAGTGAGAGGCCCACGTACTGCAAAAAAAAAAGAAGAGCAGTTATGTTTTCTAGTCTCCTTCCCCAGCCCTACCCAGAAGACTTAGAAACTTCTCTAGCTTTTGCCAACCTTATCCATCTAGGGACTGGACCCCATTTCTGCACGCCTAGCCCATTGCTGTGATCCTGCTTTAAACCTCATGGACTGACCACCTGAAACAGCAAGGTTGCTGCTACCCATCTGACCCCAAGTCATGTCCACCTGGAGACCCTTGTACTCAATCCACAAGATCACAACTGCTATTAACTTGATACTGGCCCTCACCATGAGGTCTCCAGGCTCTTGTCAATACCATGGTAAGAGCTGCTGGCAACCACCCAAAGGCATTGCCTCTAGTGAATCTGTTGACCTGGTCTAAGCCCTTTGCAGCTCTGGCTCCTGCTTCTTTCCAAATGTCCAGACACTGAAGTCCCAGCAAACTTCCTGGTAAGCCAGCACTAAATATGTGCCCCCATATTTTACAGATGAGAAAATCCAGATTCAGAGTAGTTGAGATTACCCATATAAGCAATGGAAGATTAGCAAAACTTATGTAAATTAGGACAGAGGGGCACACATCACAGTTACTGCAAAAGTTGGACTTAATGAAAGAGGACTATAACAAAAGATTTGAAATTAAATGGACATGTATTAGAATCCTGGCTCAGGTACTATCTGCAGTATTGTACATGCCTAACCTGTTTCTCAGTTTTCTAATCCCTAAAATGGGGGTAATACCTGCATTAGTTATCTAATACCCCAAACCCTAAAACAACAAACATTTATTACCTCATAGATCCTGTGGGTCAGGAATCTGGGCCTGCCTCACCTTGCAGCCTCTGACTCAGGGTCTCTCAGGAGGTTGCAGTAAAGATGTCAGCCAGGACTGGAGTCTCATCTGGAGTCTCAATGCATCTGGGAGGCCAGACTCAGTTCCTCTTGAGCTGTTGGACTGAGGGTTTCAGTTCCTCACTGGGTTGGCCAGAGGGCCTCCCTGTGTTTCCTGCCCCAGGGTAGCTCACAGCAGGTCAGAGCAAGCAAGCTAGAAAGCAGGAAAGGGCCCCGAATAGAAAACCAGGCTTTTTATCTCCTAACCTCTGAAGTGTCAGTCTTTCACTTCTGCCACATTCTTCTCTTCTTTAGAAATGAGTCACTAAATCCAGACCAAACCCAAAAGGAGATAATTACACAAGGGTGTGGACACCAGGAGGAGGAGCCAATGGGGCTGAATCTTAGATTCATCCTAGGGACTGACTACCACAATGCCTTTAATGTAAAGACTTAAAAAATAGAAAAAAAAAAATGTAAAGCATCCCGCATACAGTAAAAGCTTAATAAATAACACATATTGGTGAACTACAATTTCTAGCAAAGAATCCTTATTTAAAACCACAAATGTATACCTCCCAAAAAAGGTGGCTTTGGGCTTCCCTGGTGGCGCAGTGGTTGAGCGTCCGCCTGCTGATGCAGGGAACACGGGTTCGTAACCCCGGTCTGGGAAGATCCCACGTGCCGCGGAGCGGCTGGGCCCGTGAGCCATGGCCGCTGAGCCTGAGCATCCGCAATGGGAGAGGCCACAACAGTGAGAGGCCCGCGTACCGCAAAAAAAAAAAAAAAAAAAAAAAAGGAGGCTTGATAAGTCCTTAGATGAGACTCATTTTTATCAGAAGGTGTTTCTGTTTGATCAGTAAGATGGTTGTGCTTGCTTCGTTTTATTTCAGAATAAGTTTCAGGAAGTGGAACAGAGATTTCTAAAATGTTTATCTGACATTCTAAGAAGGAGAAAATCATAGGGTCAGGGTAGGTGTGCCTAGTTGCTAGGAGAGCAAAATCCCTTTAGAGATTAGTCATTTTGAAGGTGATGCTTAATAATGGCATTTATTTTTAACTGTAGTGTTAGTGAAAATAATCAGGTAGATAAATGTTGAGACTAGAGGCTGTCGCACTTGTATTCTTCATAAAGAACATTACGAAGACTTAGCCTGTGATGAAGGAAGTTCGTTCCTGACATGTGATCCTCCAACCCCTCTGAGGCTACTACTGAGAGTTTGCTTTCTGTCCCCTTAAATTCTGTGATTCTGCACATGATCTAATACGTCTTTCTGTGACGTCTTTCTTATGACAGCACTTATGTGTTAGAATTGTTTGTCAAAATGTCTGTTTCTCCCACTAGAACATACACTTTTTGAGCGCAGAGTCCTTGCCTTAGTTTTATTTACATCCCCAAGTCCTAGCATAGCACCTGCAGAGAAGACACCCAAGAAATGTATGTAAAATGTTGCTGAATAGTCCATTTCCCCCTCTTTGCAAAATAATTCAGATTAAGATTTTAGCACTCGACGTGATAGGGCATCATTTTTTAGTATATTTAGGGAAGCTTCAGTAATTTTCAGAAACATTCATTTGACGATCTCAAAAAATCCAATTCTTTACAACTTACTTGAATGGTTTTATAGTAGCGTTCCCCATGACACTAATAAGGTATCAAATGTTCTGAATCCCCTCCATATTTCCCTCCGACCCTTCTTCAAAGGAGTCAATTGATTACGGCTATCTTAAAAAATAATAAATTTCTCTAAAAGTAGATATTGAGGACAGTTCAAGTATACTGACTGGAAGTTCAAAGAAAAAAAAAAACCCAAAAAACAAAAAAAAACTGCAATGAAAGTGATTTTTCCAAGATGAAAAAGAAGCAACCAGAAGAATCTGTTGTAACCAATCACGGGACAGTTTTAAATTTCTGCTGAAATGTCACTTTATTCCTTGTTAAGTTCCTGACTCCTTGTCATTTCAATCCGCATTTGCCAACAGATGCTGCATTTCAAGTCGGAACAAAGGTTTCTTTTGAGGAAAGTGGCATCGAATGGTAGATTTTACTCTCTTCTCTCATTCTCCGGGCAGCATGTTCCTCCTTTATCGTACCTCCTTTGTCATTTCACCCTCATCTTCCCTCTCCTCTTTTTCCATTGAATCTTCTGTCTCTTCAAGCACTTCTTACTCATTTACCCCAACGTCTTTCCTTTTTCCTCTTCACTCCCCACATACATTCACCACCCATTCTGCTTTATAACGCATTTTTTTTTTAACTCTTTCATTATTGAGTCCTCTTTTCTTGTCACACCTGCTTCTACCCTCAGCTGGCTATCATCATTTTTCAAACTCTATACTTAAATGAGCACATCAGTGTGCATCTATTGGAGAAGGGAAAGTAGTTTTTCCAAGTTCATATTTTCCCCTTTTAATAATTTGAGCATAAGCTGTTAAGAAGAAAGATGCCTCTGCCCACCATCACATTCCTAGTCTTTATTCTACCTCTTTTAAAAAATTTTTTAAAATTTTTTGGCCGTGCCGTGCAGCTTGTGAGATCTGAGTTCCCTGACCAGGGATCGAACCTGGGCTCTCAGCAGTGAGAGCAAGGAGTCCTTACCACTGGACCGCCAGGGAATTCCCATTATTCTACCTCTTTTAAAAATGGCATTATTTAATTTAGCACACAGGAGCTAGAGACAGTACAGAGGGCATCAGAGCACTCAGTGAAGTAAACTGGAATGAGAGAAAAGAGTACACTACTTACACCCTTGGAGATGAGTCACTAGGTTAAAGGGAAGAAGCCAGGCAAGAAAGAGCAGAGGATGAGTTGAACGAGAACTTGTGTAATTCAGAAAAGGCAAAGCCATCACATTTCAGTCACCTTTCTAGAACCAAAGAACTTACAGAAACCCCTTGACCAAGAAACATCCCATGTATCATTGTTGAATACATTAGTGACTGGGAAATATACATTATAAACAAGGAGTCATTTTCCATCTTTAATCATTTTGTCAAAATAATCTGAACGTGGGTACATAAAACTTGATTTGTTATAAGAATGTGTAGCATAAAAGTCCCTGAGACATATCCAAGAATGACTTGAACTGTATTCGTTGCAATTATTCACCATACTAATTACCAAGGACTTGGCTCCCTTCCCTGATATTTAAGCCATGTTATTAAAAAAAGATAAACATATACACACACATATATAAAATATAATAATTACATATTATATATAAATACATATATATTTTATTAATGCTACATCAGAGTCTCCCTCTCTGGTGCCTGGATTTTCCACCAGCTTACTGATGCTGTGTAGTAAGTCATTTCCAGACTGTAAGGAAGGCACTTAGGGAGGTAAATTAGTTCTTTAAGTCCTAGGGTGCCAGTTAGTAGAATGAGGGCAATGGAACTAGAAGGCCCCAAGAGAAGACGTTGTCCGACCCCCTTCTTTTGCAGTTCAAGTGACAGAGGCTCAAAGGAGTTGTGACTTGCACAAGCACGGCTGGTTCTGCCGCTATTACTGTAACCTTAGGTAAGTCCTTAACCAGGTCCCTCTTCTGTAAAATGGACTGGTGATCATCACAGCTAACATCTTCCAGGTGCTTCCTGTGTGCCCGACATTGTCCTGAGTACTTTGTGTCTTTTCTAATTCTCCCAACACCTCCATAATTATATATGATTACCTTCAATTAGAGATGAGAATATCAATACACAGAAAGCTTAAATAATTTACCCGAGATGAGACAATTAGGAAACGTTGCAAAGCTGGTCTAGTAACCCAGAAATAACTGCCTCCAAAATTCTCTAATTCCAATTCGTAAATCCCTTCTAAGAAAACCCCAGCAGGTAGGTTCTCAAATTCCTATCTCTAAAAGTCTAGAGCAGAGTTAACAAACTATAGCCCACAGGCCAAATCCAGGCACCGCCTTTGTTTACAGATTGTCAGTGGCTGCTTTTGTACTACCAACAGCAGAGGTGAGTAGTGGCAGCGGAGACTGTATGTCCGGCAAAGCCTGAAATATCTACTCTCTGGCCCTTTACAGAAAAAGTGTGCTGATCCCTGCTCTAGAGCTTTGAAAATTTGGAGCATCCTGTAACTGTATAGCACTTTACAATGTACAAAGCACCCTGGCAAACACATTTAATCCTTGTTTTGCAGGGGCATTCATGCATTATTGTTGCAGTCCAGGAGCCACACGCCTGGAGTCAAGTTCCCCGGTAAATGAGACCCGTGTCCCAACCAAGGACACCCAAGAATCACCAACACCAAGTAGAAAGATTAGCAAAGGATTTATACAAGTACAAGTATAGAAGCTTACACAAACTGTCTGGACAGGGTCCCACTCGGAGAGAAGTGAGTGAGACCCCGACTAACAGTCGGGCGAGGCTTTTATCCCCTTCACAGGGCGGGAAGTCCCCAGGGCCGGAGGGAGCTTTTTAATTTTGAATCAGCCAATCAGGAACCCGGTTCTTCCCGCCCCAAGCAAGCAAGCAAGCAAGTTTCTTACAGAAGCCAAAATGTGCTGTTAGCCCTGAAGCTGTTCTTCCGTTTCTTTCTCGTCACATCATAAAGGAGGACGCTAATTTAAGTAACTCGCCTCATCAGGGCCACAGCGGCAGAAAGTGGCAAAACCACACACCCAGGTTTTGACTCCAAATTGAGAGCTCTTTCCATGAAGCTACCTGTCTCCTCTAAATTACTGCTGAGGAAGGATTTGGAAACTGGAAAGGACCTGTGAATACTGAAAGCAAGTCAGACTGTCTTCTTGAGGCAAATATTTCAGGCGTACTCGTGTAACTAAAGTCATCAAGCACTAAAAATATTAAATTAAATTTGCAATACATTTGAAAGAAAAGTTTATGAAAGCCATTTTGAAATACATGTGATGCATCTCTATGTATTTTTATATTAGCGTATGTGAAATTTTAACCTGCTCAATTTAGAATGACTTGAAAAATGAAATCACATAAAATGAGCAATTGCCGCATTTCTCTGGCTGTTTGAAATTAGCCTAAAAATATACTGTTTGTTCCTTACCCCAAATTTGCACATAAAACTGCAATTATACCTTCCTCATGCTAAGTATTCAATAAATAACATGGTTAGTTTTAAATAGAGTTAATACCAAGGAGATCATTAGTAAAATAATACTTACTTAACAATACAAATTAACCAAAACAAAAACAATTTTTTAAAACAAATTTCACAGAAAGCATAGTGCTTCTTCCTAGTCTGCAAATTCAAGCTCAGTCTAAATGGCAGTAATGACTCTTGAAATAGTATGGCTGAGCTTTAGGGATTCATTTGAAATACATGATATGAGGCCACTTCCTTTTTATTTCAGATATATTCTGTAACATACCTTGAGATTTCATTCTACAATCCATATAAATGGATATGGAGGCACCCTGAAATCACTGCAAGAAGGGAAATAAACCTATCTCTCTGTCACCAATTGAGTCACCACTATGTGTTAGGCACCTTATTACTTTATTTCCTGAACAGCTCATAAGGAGCTGGGAAGTCATTTCTTGCCCCATTTTACAGTTAAGAAAGCTGAGGCTCAGGGTTATGACTAATTTGCCCAAGGCAAATCGTCACATGGCTGGAATTCAGAGTTAAGCCAGATTACCTTCAAACTATCCCCCACTGTCCCATGTAGATTCCCAATAACACCAAGACCACTGACCAATAATTCATAAATACTTATTTTAAGAATAGAATCTTTCCTTCTTTATTGGGGGTTCTATTTTGATATTGTAATTCTGCCCATACTATAATATTTTAATGAGGACATTTTATCCAGGGATTTCAATTTCTCCTTTTAAGGGAGAATTGAAGCACCTAGACGTTAGTGAGCTTTTCGAACAAATGCATAGAGATAAAAGTTACTTTATGATTCAGCTAATTGTACTAATCAAATGCAAAATTACTGTTTACAGCAGAATTCTGTATAAACCTAATTAATCTTGGACCTTACCCACAACAGTCACTGAGGGTGCTTATTATAATAAGTCAAGGAGAAAAAAACCCCATCATTTCAGGCTTTAAATCAACTGGCTTTCTAATAATTGATTTATGGCATTATTAAGAATGTCACTTCACTCCTAATTTATCTCTACCCCCAAATTAGGAGTTTGGGATTAACAGATACACAATACTATATATAAAACAGATAAACAACAAGGACCCACTGTATAGCACAGGGAACTATATTCAATATCTTGTAATAACCTATAGCGGAAAAGAATCCGAAAAAGAATATATATCATCTATAATATATATGCTATATAGAATATATATTATATATATACTACATATATAATATATATATTAACTGAATCACTTTGCTGTACACCTGAAACTAACACAACACTGTAAGTCAACTATATGTCAATCAAAAAAAGAAAAACACCAAAAAAACCCACTGGATTAATGCCCAGTCAACATATTTGGGCTTCCCTGGTGGCGCAGTGGTTGAGAGTCCGCCTGTCGATGCAGGGGACACGGGTTCGTGCCCCGGTCCGGGAAGATCCCACATGCCGCGGAGCGGCTAGGCCCGTGAGCCATGGCCGCTGAGCCTGCGCGTCCGGAGCCTGTACTCCGCAACGGGAGAGGCCACAACAGTGACAGGCCCGGGCGGAGTAACTAAGCCCGTGTACCATAACTACTGAGCCTGCACTCTAGAGCCCACGAGCCACAACTACTGAACCCACGTGCCACAACTACTGAAGCCCACGCGCCTAGAGCCCGTGCTCCGCAACAAGAGAAGCCACCACATTGAGAAGCCCACGCACCTCAACAAAGAGTAGCCTGGGGCTTCCCTGGTGACGCAGTGGTTGAGAATCCGCCTGCCAATGCAGGGGACACGGGTTCGAGCCCTGGTCCGGGAAGATCCCACATGCCGCGGCACAACTAAGCCCGTGCACCACAGCTACTGAGCCTGTGCTCTAGAGCCCACGTGCCACAACTACTGAGCCCGTGTGCTGCCACTACTGAAGCCTGGGCGCCTAAAGCCCGTGCTCCGCAATGAGAAGCCACCGCAATGAGAAGCCCGCGCACTGCAACGAAGACCCAACACAGCCAAAAATAAAAAAAAATAAATAAATTAAAACAAACAAACAAAAAAACAAAGAGTAGCCCCTGCTTGCCACAACTAGAGAAAGACTGCGCACAGCAACAAAGACCCAACACAGCCAAAAATAAATTTTTTAAAAAAAGAATGTTACTTTAAACAAATAAGTTCTGCCAACTGATTTATCAAAGTCCACTATTTACTTTTTGACAGTGGTAGATTGTAAGAGCCTTAAAGAGAGGAACCTAGCCTTACACATTTTTGTTTTCCCCAAGCTCAGTGTTTCACGTGGTGCAGGTACACGGTGACACCTAATATGCTGTTCATTCAACAACTTTTAAAGTCAATGCATATATTTTCAAAGTTGGTCCCACAGCACAGTCTCAAGGGCACTAGAAATGTGAGGATGTACCCACTGTACTACTGGGCAGACCAGGAGGGGAAGCTGGTGGCCCCAGGGAGAATTACAGATTTCTGTAACAAAAGATAAAGTTTTTACTGCAGGCACTGATTAAGTTCTATTCCCTAGCAACTAAACATTTAACTTAAAACTGACTGAATCAAAAACTGCCATTAACAGACACCAGGAAATTTTTTTCCTTTTGCATGATTCCATAATACAGTGCGATCCCTTTCATCGTTCTGCAGACAGGTCATGCCAGGACCCCATGGAGGACTGACTTTCCAGTTTTAAATTTCAGCTCCAGTAAAGACACAAAATAAATAATTTTGTGGAAAGTGACGCTGTGGCTTCCTTCTCTCCTGTTTGTAAATACAGGCTGGCTTTACGGGAGGAAGGAAGAAGGTTGCTTCTGCTTTATTTTCACATCTGTAATTTTAATACGCTTGGTAAAAGATCCAGGTTATAGAAAAACATAGACACAGAAAAAATCAGTTAGCAGATGATTATTCACATTATAAAGGGATTCTCCATAGGGTTCCATTAAATATTGCGCTCTCCTAAAACACTGAATTTGATTTAAAAGCGGCTTTTCAAGAATACATTTGTGTAAAGTGAGGTACACCAAATATTCATCCTAACTCTTCTCCAAGGACAATCCAGCATCCTGTTTCCATTCATAAAGCAAGGGAACAAACAACAGCACTTGTTAAGGAAGTCAGTGGATTCTTGGACCACCCTCCTCACCTTTCTTAGGAGATGACACTTTGAGAAATCCAGGCACAAAGAGAAAGACCCACCTGTGGCCACAGTCCTTTCACAATCCTGTAACAAGGCTCTTTCTGAAACCAGGGGTTTGCTACCTTTGGCTCAGTCACGTGAGTGGAGGGGCACTGTGTGAGATTTGGACTCAGCACAGGCCACAAATATGGCCTGTGGCAGATGAGGAAATTCAGAGCCACTGACAATTGCTTCTTGTAGGTAAGCTGTTTCTTCACCTCTGCACTGGTTACAAGGGAAGGAAGGGCCCCCATCTTCACCCCAGAGCTCAGATGCCCTTGGACAGCAGAGGAAGCCCAACTGCTAGTTGTCCCAAAACCATGAGCACCCAGGACCCTTCCCACCCAGTCTTTGTGCTGAATAATATTACTTGGTAAATCAACTTTAATTATGGGAATAGATTAAAAATGGGTGTTTGGAAAATACAGTCCCACGATTCGGCAGTTAAGGAGATGCACAGCGGAGGATCCAGGGGATCCAAAAGCCGACGACTTGGCCTCCCTGGGTTACAGCCAGGGGAGGGTGGCTTCACCGCTGAAACCAGCCAGCCAAGTTAGGGATGCTCTTGGGCTGTTCCCCAGCCATCTGCACAGCCTGGCAGGCCCGGCACCAAGGCTCGTCCCAGAAGGAGGTGACGTGCACGGCATAGCTCCGACGCCAGCTAAAGTATCCGCAGTAGGCAGCTGGGTTTCGATCGAGGAATTGCAGGTGGGCCGCCAGGGAGGAGGCATCAGGGAAGTCGTCCACGTGGATGAAGGCACGGCGGGGCATGAAGCGCTCGTAATTGGCACGGTCTGGGCCCAGCACCACCGGCACCGCCCCAGCCAGGAAGGCGTTGCGCCACAGCTTCTCCGTGATATAATCCAGATGCTGCGAGTTCTCGAAGGCCAGGTAGAACTTGTAGCGGGCCACCGTGTGGAGGAGCCCGATGTCAGGCAGCGGCTGCCCGGGCCCGCCCTTGCCGAAGAGGTCCACGGTCACGTACTGGCTCAGCTGGCGGTAGTAGCGGACCCGCGCCTGGCGCTCGTCCCAGTTGCTCACCACCCAGGCCACCAGCCCTTGTTTCCGGGCCAGCGGCGGGACCAGACCCGGCGGCTGCTCGTTGGGATGGGTCCTGGGGTAGAGGTAGCCGTAAGGCACGAAGATGTCCGAGTCGGCCCGGTAGGAAAGCGTCCAGTTGAAGAGGTTACCTGCCAGGCTCTGCAGCCCCGGGGAGTGGGTGGGCGACTCGAAGTTCATCCACACCCAGCGCTGGCCGGGGGGCCTGGGGCCCGACGCAGCCAGGGCTAAGGCCTCCGCGGCTTCCTCCTCATCGTCCATCAGCACCTGCTGCTCCTCCACCGGGCGCACGAGGACGCCCCAGGGCGGGGGCCAGTCCAGGGGTCCCTTCACCAGGTCTCGGTGGTGGAAAAGCACCGCCTGGGCCTCCCCGTAGGCCGTGCGATCAGTGAGCAGGCGGCAGCCGCTGATGTTGAAGCGCAGCCGGCAATCGGGGGGCGGCCTTTTGGCTCTGTGCCGGCCCCCGAAGGGCTCCCACCACAGCAGCACGCTCACCCGCCGCGGCGGGACGGAGGAGGCCCAGGGCAGCGGCGGCAGCTGCTTCCAGCAAACATAGACGACCACGGCGCTGCACACCAGGCTGGCGGCCATCAGCGCCAAATGGGCCTCGGACAGCCTCAGGCCGCCACGCCGAGTGCTCCGCCGGCCCCACCGCGCGCCCATGGCGAGCGCCGGCAGAGCCGCCACCGCCTGCCGCGCGGCCGCAAGTCCGGAGCGGCGGCGCCCGCTCTCATGCTGCCACTGAGGGTCCAGCCTTCGTTGCTGCTCGCCGCCCGACCTGGAGCGGGAAAGGGCGGTCCCAGGATCTAAAGGCCCGCAGGTCTTCCTCTCTTTTCCAACACTCGCCGCCCGGCGAGGGTGCAGGGCGAGGGAAGCGTACCCGGCGGCCCAGCCCGGCGCAGCCCTGTCCCTCCCCTCAACTGCGCGCCCGACCAGACCGGCCCAGCCAAGCACCGGACGCCTCCTGCGGCACCTCCGCCCACTCCCCGGGCCCTCCAGGGTTCCCGGACTCCCCGGCAGCGCCCCGCCCGCGACTCCGGATGCCGTCGCCGTGATCCCGGACCTCTCCGTGCACCCCACGCCTTGGCCTGGCGCTGGCGCTCTCGCCCGCCGGGGATTCCCTCCCAGCTGCGCCCAAGCCCTCAATCGCGGCCGCCCAGATCCTTGCCTTCCAGAGTGAGGGCCCGGTTCATCCCTGGGCGCCGGCAGGTGGCGCGAGACCCTCCAGAAGCCGCGGAGGCGCGAGCGCAGGCGGGCACGGGAGGAAGGCGGCCCAGGGGTGCCGAGCCTCCGGGCGGGATCGAAGATCCGCTTCCTTCCTCTCGCCCCATCAATGGCCAGCGACGCCTGCCGGAGGGAGGGAGACCGCGGGGCCAAGGAAACTTGCTGACAGAGGCTCAGCCTACGCGAAGCCGACCTTGACCTCGTGACCTGCCGCCGACGCAGGCTGGTAGTGCAGTCAGCTCCCGCGGCGCGGCCCACGAAGGTGGTGCATTTTGTGAAACCAAGTTTTCAAGGAAACCCTACTGTCAGGAGAACATTCGCTTTGCCTACAGCCCCAACAGAGGAAAGAGAAGAATCGAGAGTTTTCTGAGCAATGAAACCACGTTCTTTTTCTTCGCTCCCCCACTGAATGAACGCTTCTGCCTGCTGGCTCATAGCTTTCTTTGTACCAGAGCTATGAACTTCCTGCCTATTCGGTGGGATGAAAGAATGAACAACACCATTAATTTTACTAAGCACTTAAGACACAGATTAATATCTGCACTCATGAAGATCCAGCAAAACACTCTGAACTATAAAACGATGACTAAGACAAATATTATAGCATCCAAGTTTAGGGTATAAACGGTAAGTATCTCAGTGGCCTGTTCAGTTTTATCAATGAAGCAACTGAGGCACCTACTTCTACCGTGACTTAAGGAGTTTTTTTTCCCCCTGATGGCTTGAATTTGAATTTCTGGATTTTGGCCTTCATTTATGTAATTCAACTTTTATTCAGCAAAGTTCTAAATAGGGCATGGGTGGGCTGCTGACCTAAGGAGAGGAGGCAGTTTTGAGAGAATTTTTAGATCACGGCGGTGCATTGGTGGTGCCCCAGCCCAGTGTCATGTAAGTTACAAGATGTTAGGGAAGAAGCAGGCTTGCTGGGAATGGGGCCATCCTGTCAGGTGTTTTTGATGTTATGCCATTTGGATTTATTGCGAAGAACTTTTTCATTGAAAACCAAGTACGGATTGTAAAAGCTTCTATAAAAATGGTTTCATTTAGGTAGTTTCAAGTGGCATTACCTGCCCGCCCACAGTGACAATTTGGGAGCTGAATGGACAGCGTTAGGTGCTCTGGCTGTACCCATCAACCTAGTGATACTTTTTCCTACACACCAAAAGCTTTTATAATGTTTTTATAGAATCATTTTTCAAGCTAGTTAAGCAAATTGTCTTTGAAATTAGAAATTTCAGTGATTCTCTTATTTTTGATTAGAAAGAAAAAGCTATAAATGCATGAATAACTTTTTTCAACCAAAGGAAAGAAAGGACATATTGGCTTTTCTTTTTATGCAATTCAAAAATCTATACCTTTATGCCCATTCCTCCCCCACTTCAATGAAATAAGACATCATAGATAGAGCCTAACATTGTGTTTGGCATTTGGTAAATGTTAGCCTACTTGCTTGTATCCTCCCCCCGCTCCCAATTTTCCCTTAGATCCTTCAGATATTCCAATTAAAGCAACTTTTTACCGGCAGAATGGCTCAGATCTCATGAACATCAATTTCCATTGTGTCCACTTATCTTGGTAGGGTGCAGGACCAAACACTGTTCCTACTTCAGTCATATCTTGGTGTATGCGAGGGGATACCAAGCAGAAGGTTGTGGCTGGATCAGTGAAACAGTCATGACTTACCTACAAACTATATGCATTTATCCACCGGGCAATGGTTTGTTCTTACTTAAAAGGGATGGAGGGGAGGAGGCAAGAGGAGGAAAGGCTTTAAGGGAAAGTAATAAAGCCAGGTGTTTTATTCATTTAGCCAACTGGGAAACTGGGATGAAAAACACTGTTTCTACCTTTCAGAATCTATGGAGAGGAAGGGATCTTGGAAGGTTTTGAGAAGGTGGTTCCTAGAATAATTAGGAATGATTAAAATGGGGGAGGAAGAGGGCTGAGACATTAGTCTAAACAGAAGAAGCAGCATATGCAAAGGCCAGGCAGTGAGAACCAGGATAGTAGGTTAGGAATTACAAGAGTTTAGGTTGGCTAAGGAGATGGGGTTTTATCCTGCAACCTGTGGAGAGTCCTTGAAAGGCTGTAACAAAGCAAGGGAGCAATATAATGAGATTAGTATTCTTTTTTTAATTTATTTATTTTAGTTTTTGGCTGCGTTGGGTCTTTGTTGCTGTGCGCGGGCTTTCTCTAGGTGTGGTGAGCGGGGGCTACCCTTCGTTTGCGGTGCGCGGGTTTCTCATTGTGGTGGCTTCTCTTGTTGCGGAGCACGGGCTCTAGCTGCACAGGCTTCAGTAGTTGTGGCTCGCTACTTCTAGAGCACAGGCTCAGTAGTTGTGGCACATGGGCTTAATTGTTCTGCGGCATGTGGGATCTTCCCAGCCCAGGGCTCAAACCTGTGTCCCCTGCATTGGCAGGCGGATTCTTAACCACTGTGCCACCAGGGAAGCCCTGAGATTAGTATTTTTAAAAACTCATTTGTGGGAGGAGGTGAGTATACAGAAGAGGACGTGAGCTGGGCTTCTGGTGTGGTGGCCATGTTTATTGATGTGGGCACTGGTTAATGGGTGTGCTTGGTTGAGGAAATTCATCAAGCTGTATGCTTACATATGTAATTTTATGTATGTATATAATATGTCAGTAAAATGTTGCTAAGAAACAAATCATTCTGTCATCACTAAAGAATGAGTTGGATATTAGGGACCAGGATAAGAGGAGAAGTATCTAGTCCAGTTAGAAAGCTCTTGCTATAATTCAGATGTGAAACAAAAAAGCCTGAACTAAGACAGTAGCTGTGAGAATGAGATTAAATTAAAATTAAAGGAGAATAGATTCAGAGGTACTTAGGAAGCCAGTCTCTTTCTCCAGGAAGCCTTCCTGGACACCCATATGAACACATCCAGGGTAGGTTACATGCCCCTCCTGTGTGTGCCCATATACACATCTTTCAGAACATCATTGGGCAGCAATCATGGCTGTTTCAGTCAAATTCCATCTCTTGCACAGAACCAGGCATCTAGTAGTATTCATCATCTCAATGAATACTTGAATGAATGAATGAATGCTCTTAATGTATTATTGAAATGATCTTTTGGTATCACTGTTCCCCAACTGGAAAGTGGGCCAGTATCAGGAGAAGCTGACTACGTGAATGACTTGCTGTGACCTTAAGAAGCTCCTTAAGCTTTCCGTGTAAAATGCTACACATGTATTAATCAGGACCCCGAGGACAAGCTTCGGAAACTCCATCCAATTAGGCTGGGTCTTGGGGCTTCCCTGGTGGTGCAGTGGTTGAGAGTCCGCATGCCGATGCAGGGGACACGGGTTCGTGCCCCAGTCCGGGAGGATCCCACATGCCACGGAGGGGCTGGGCCCGTGAGCCGTGGCCGCTGAGCCTGCGTGTCCGGAGCCTGTGCTCCGCAACGGGAGAGGCCACAGCGGTGAGAGGCCTGTGTACCGCAAAAAAAAAAAAAAAAAAAAAATTAGGGTGGGTCTCATCGGCCCAACCTGGACAGGGTGCTCATTCTCGAAGCAATCACTGTGGTCAGGGGATGTGGACTCTCTTTACACCCTCTTCTGGATCTAGGGGTTAGAATCAGTCCCATATAAACCTCGTGGACTAATAGTGGGGTGAAGGTAGTTGCCCAAGGGAAAAGTGCAGTGCTGTTCCCTGAAGAAGAGGGAAGGGATGGTGGACAGAGGCCAGAACAACGTGTCTACCAGCCTTGTGCAAGGAATTATTATTATTCTAAATGAATTCTAAATCAATTTAGAACTTTAAACATTCTATGATTCTTTTTAATTTGGTAATAATAAACAAATGTTTCTTTTGTGTATTTAAAGGCCTCCCAGTTTCCGCAAAATATTACACAGGGAGAACTGGATTTCGTCGCAAGCATGATGACAAGGTCAGGTATCAAGAAGGACTTTTGGCCCCTGAATTTGCTAAAGGTGTGTAGAGGGGAGCTCCAAAATTCAAGGCTCATTTTTCTTTTCTTTTTTTTATTTCTTTTTTAAAAATACGGAACACTTCACGAATTTGCATGTCATCCTTGTTCAGGGGCCATGCTAATCTTCTCTGTATCGTTCCAATTTTAGTATATGTGCTGCCAAAGCGAGCATTCAAGGCTCATTTAATCAAGATAGATGAGGGCTCCACGCACAATGGGGCCAAGAATGGCCTATTCAGTTCCAAATTCTCTGGGGGCAAGAACCAGGCCAACTGTGGTTCCTCAAAATCTAACTTGTGCTTTGTTCTTCCCCAGGGAAAGAACTCATTTTAAGCCTGTCCTACTGCTCCTCTCCAGAGACAGTTGCTGTTTTCCAGGGATGCCTCAGAACATGTTCTGACTGCCTTGAGTCTGCCCGCCAGCACCCAGCTCGGTCAGCTGCAGGTGCATGAGAAACAGGCTACCCTCAAATGGGTGGCTGTTTTTCGTTGAGATTTCTGTGACTGAACATTGACCTGCCAAGTATACTTCAAATTTTTTTCTTGAAGAGATAAAAGGGCAAAGTTCCTCCCAGTATTACGTACTTACCGGGAAATGGGGAGCAGCCAGTGAGCAGGTGCAGCTGGAAAAGCTAACCCGTATGCAAAAAAAGGTGGAGCTTATTTCTTTTGTCAGATACAAGTTTTTAACTGTGTATAACTGGGCAGATGATTATGGAATGACTGTTAGTTAAAAAGTATTAGGAATTGTATAAATTTCCCAACAATCCACAAGTTATTGGTCATTGCCCTATTAATTCCTTGATAGAAAAAGAAAACTAACACCAACATTTAAGGTCGTTTCTTTTTATCTAAGTGCAAAAATTTACTGCCCCTAAAAGATATTGTTATGAATAGTCAATATGAGAATTTATTACATTTATTTTAGGGTTTTACTCGTATGCACTCAAGTTCTTCCTGTATTCTTGCTTGACTGAACAGGTAGTGCAAGAATTTTGGATGTTCAGAAAAAGGTACTTTGTGAAATTCTGGTTAAAGTCAGAAACGTTCGCACCATATTTAAAATATTTATAGGGCTTACTTCTGCATTCTTCTTGTTAAACTACTCTTTTCTAAAATAGAGTTTATTTGCAGTCACATGTAGAAGTTATGGAATACAAGACTTACGCAAAAGAAAATTATTTTGACATTGCAATAAACATGTTAATATCACACAGTGCAATGCCTGGCACATACGAGGTGTTTAATAAATGTTTGTTAAATAAATGAATAGATGAGTGAATCAATGAACACCACTGTTAATTTGACTTTTCATGAGGCACTTGTGGAACAGTTCACTTTCTTCATTCATGGAGAGTATGCAAAAGACTTTGGACTAAAAAGTAATGACTAAGATAAATAATATAGCACAAGTGTAGGGTGAAAATGGTAAGTATCATACTGGCCTCCCCAAATCCTCTTCAGGTTCACCAGCATTATCTCTGTACCTCGCCTGAAGTCTACTTGGGTCCTCAGTCAAATGAGTTAGCTCAAATTCCGTACAGTCTCAGGAACTCAAACACGTCTGATCTGGATTTACTATGGTACTGGCTCCACATCAGAACTTAGGTGTGGCCATACTCAAGGCAATCAGACCCTAACTCAAGACAAGACCCTAACTCAGGCAGGCAGCCCAACTCTACAGTTGGAGGAAGGGACCGTGACTACCCTCCCCTCCCCCTGCCCTGACCCCACTTCTAACACAGACCCAGGGCACACCTCACTAAAGAAAATGGAGAGAAGATGCATTTTCCATAGAAGTCAGGGAATTCTGTCTTGACCAGCAAATTACCTCCAAGCAGCCACTGAGAACACAGAAGTGGCCGGACCGGGTTCCATCATACTTGTTCCTGTGATTCTTCTAAAAGGGCTCTGAGGCACTTGAAATATTAAGAAATACTTGTTGGATTAAAGTCAACAAAATTAGTGACATACAAATGATTTTGGAAGAGTGTGAGAATGGAAGGGTAAATGCATGTTGCTTATGCATGGCAAGGAGAAACCATTCTTGAAGAAGTGGGACAGCCACTTTTTGTAGTTCCACGACCAGCATACCGTGGCCAAATAAACCACAGCCCAGAAATCTTGCAAGATTCACCAGGGTGAAATCACAATAAAAGTGCTGGTTATGTTATTTTCAACCACTCCGAAAAGAACCTTTTGTCTGTATTTACCCTTAGCAATGTTTAAGCCAATTCAGCAAATATTTGGTCTTGGGAGAAAGAGAAAGACAGGTGAATAAACACTGCCCCAACTGTCTGATGGCACTGCAGGAGCTACATCTATCCTGGAAGCACCACTGGACTCTGCAAAAAAAGGGAACTGCTTTGAGTGAGCTCACTGTTCAAAGACTTAATTTCCAGGATCATCTAAGACAGGAGGGGAATAACAGCCCCTCTTGAAGTCAGAGAAGAGAAATTAGATGTGAATAAAAGCCGTAGATGCTGCCTGACCACCATTCACACATTCTCACTGTTCGTCCCTGGAAATCTGCTGTGCCTCTTTCGTTCCCTTGAAACTCTCAAGGGCCCATTTCCCTGTCCACAGTTTGAGAAAGAACTTTGGGGATTGTTGTTAGAAGATTTTGATATGATGACCCCAGTATTGGCTGTGTTCCTTTAAAAGATAAAATACTGCAGTTTTTCTTTATTTTGATATATTATGACGACTCCTTTGTCATTATCAGCTTGCAGAGCTATTTCTCAAGTGTGTTCCAAGCAATACAGGACTGAGAATTGTTCTATATTGATATTTGGAGGGCTACATTAGGGTCAGACCTTGTTTGGGCTTAAAAACTTGCAAAGGCTGTAACTTCATGTAGTAACACTTATTGGATGTCAGTTATGTGCCAGACACATGAGGTATATTTGAACAAACAGACAAAAATTTCTTCCCTTGTGGGACATGTAGCTATCACACTCAACCCACCCACGTAAATTATAGCTTTAGAGAAATTCCAGATCTGAAGAATCCAAAGGTAGACTTCAGAAGCTATGATGTGTTAGGCCTTTAGTAACCCTGCCTATTTGCTTCTTGAGACAACATTTCCTTGATTGCCTTGTCACTTTGTCATTTGTCACTTCTGAATTGATCAAGTGTCATTATCAGAGTGGAAAGTTCTTTCAGGCACCTATCTTTGCAACTTTCTCATATCCATTTATAAATAGTTAAGCAAGGTTTGTTCATATTATCAAAGACGTTTTTCAAGTTAAAGTGAAGCAATGTTTTTTGAGGGGTAGGGTGTACACCTGGGTCTCTCCACCCAAAAGTTTCCACTCTAACCCCTTTAGTTATAGAGACCTGGAATTATGAACCGGAAGGAAGCTATTTAGCCCACACACGTGCTCCAAGCAGTTATTATAATTAAGCCAGATAAAACTAAAGGCAGTTGTACTCCTAAGGATTCTTTTCGTTGCCATTACAGTGACTTATTAGAGACAGCTTTATGATGACTGTTCTTTTTTTTTGGCCACACCGTGCGGCGTGCAGTATCTTAGTTCCCTGACCAGGGATCAAACCCGTGCCCCCTGCAGTGGAAGTGCAGAGTCTTAACCACTGGACTGCCAGCGAAGTCCCAGCTTTAGACCAAAAAAAAAAAAAAAGGGCAGTGTTGGGGACAAAATTTACTGTCATGTAAGAAGTGGGTCTCATAGAGACCCACCTTTTTTTTTTAATAGTTGAAGAGTTTTATTAAAAATAGTAAGATAAAAAAAGCTAATGTAATTAAGTTAAAGAGTCATTAGGCAGAAATTTCCTTAAATGATGAGAGACTTAACCCTTCCATGAGTCCAAAGACCCCTCCACTGAGGGACAGTCTCCAGTGATGCCCTACATGTCCACTGGTTCACAGGCTCTCATCTGACCAACTCACTGGTAGGTAAGGCCTTGGTGTCCTGCACCCAAGG
This sequence comes from Lipotes vexillifer, assembly GCF_000442215.2. NCBI lineage: Eukaryota > Metazoa > Chordata > Mammalia > Artiodactyla > Lipotidae > Lipotes > Lipotes vexillifer. The sequence continues at coordinate 703,596 of NW_006775074.1, forward strand.
CTAGTCTGTGACAGAGAGCTCCCTTGAACAAAATTTACTATCTTGTGAGAAGGGGTTCTTACAAAGCCCAAGAGGAGGACTACAGGGCAGAGAATGCTGGCAGAATGTTACATCTGCTTCTTTCCCTCCACCTCGCCACCCCTATCAGCTTTCTGTGTTTCTACAGTTCACTGGGCAGAATACAGTTCTCCCTAACTCTATAGTTCTCCAACAGCAGAGTCTGACAAGCAGATTTTGAATCTCAGTTTTAAGTCTTTGGCAGCAAAAATCTGACTGGACTACCTTGGGCCTGGTGTCCCTCTAGTGAAATTAGCTATGGTCTGGCACTGGGTCCAGAGCAGTGGTGGTCAGTAGGTGGTTTGGGGCAGGGAGTGGGCGTACTAGTTCTCAGAGAAATGAACACCTTTGTGAGCTGAACAGTTCTGGAGAGGTGTCTGCCTCTTGTGTTTGTTCTGATTTTGAACAGATGACCAAGGAAGGAACTTTCTCAGTCTTTCTATTATTTCCATAAACAAATGCTCCCTTATGTCTAAAATAAATACCTGCAAACAACTTATTATGAAAAACTATAAACACAGAAGTAGAAAGGAAAGGGTGATGAACCCCCAATTCCCTTCATCAAGATTCAGCGATTATTAAGATTGCCCACTTATGCACCACCTAACCATTTTTCTTTTATTTCTATGTTTTCAAGTAAATCCCATATATCATCTTTATATGTCACCTACAAAGTCTACTTACCAAAAGAGCTGAACCTGAATCCAATCAAGCCACAGGTAACTTCACACCAGGCGGCACTTGGTGTCCAACTGTTGCACTTGTGTGATGTTAAGATTAATCACAGGTTCTTGTGGTGCCCAGCCTTCTCTCCCAATGAGGAATCTCCCATCAACATTTGTCTAGGGCTTCCCTGGTGGCGCAGTGGTTAAGAATCCGCCTGCCGCGCATGGCACAGGGAAACCGGCTCGGTTCTTTGTGGCTGTCTGGAGGGGTGGGATAGGGAGGGTGGGAGGGAGGGAGACAAAGAGGGAAGAGATATGGGAACATATATATATGTATAACTGACTCACTCTGTTATAAAGCAGAAACTAACACACCATTGTAAAGCAATTATACCCCAATAAAGATGTTAAAGAAAAAAAAAAAAAAAAAAATACGCCTGCCAATGCAGGGGACATGGGTTTGAGCCCTGGTCCGGGAAGATCCCACATGCCGTGGAGCAACTAAGCCCATGCGCCACAACTATTGAGCCTGTGCTCTAGAGCCTGTGAGCCAACGCAATGAGAAGCCAGCACGCCGCAACTACAGAAAAGCCCGCGCGTAGCAACAAAGACCCAGCACAGCCAAAAATAAAAACAAATAAATTTAAAAAGACGAAAAAACCACATTCGTCCAATGGTTTCACCCATTGATGAGCAGAGTCAGTTAATGCTTTGGGGATTATAAAATGGTAGCTTCACTAATCTATCATTCTTTCCACATTTATTAACTGAAATTCTGTAAAGAGGACTTCCCTTAATCTACTAGGGCTATTTGGTACCTAAATTACCAAATTGTTCAGAAAAGGTAGGATAATAGATAATTCTTTCTTTTCAGTTGCTGCCTTTGTAAGTAAGAATTAACGCCTTTGCAATTTCGTTTGGTGTTTAGTGAAGCTGGGTTTGTTTTTGTTGTTGCTGTTTGCCTTATTCTCTCTCATTTAAAAAATATCCTTATGAACTCATGGCTTTTTATGTATTCAGTGAGTGCCAATTTTTTTATGCTAAAATTTCCCCATCTTTGGCCAGAGGATTACTTCATGGTGGCTCCTAAGTCCTTTGGATATGACCTATTAATTTTGGAAACTTCCCTGTTTTCTGTACAAGATGTTCCAAATTCATCCTGGAGATTTCCTGCCTCAGATCTGAAATCAGACATTCCTCCAAGGAGGCATGACTTCTTTTTTAATCTAAGTGTTCTTAAAAATCAACTTTATTGAGGCACTAGGGGTTAGGATTTCCATATAAGAATTTTGGGGAGACATAATTCAACCTATATTCAACATGGGGATTTTTTTTTAATGTTATAAACAATATGAATTATTTAACTTACCAGGTTTTCCTTTCAATATTGGCTACCAGAATCAAACTTGATAAACTTTAAATTAGAATTTAAATGAAAGAATATAGTGAAGTAAAGATCAGGATCAGGGGAAAAAGACACAGCTTAATGATCTAGGCACGCTTACAAAAGAAGGACCACAAATCTCATTGTTAAAGAATCTGAAGCCGTAAATCTTTTTACGTGCAGGCTCAGCGGCCCAGCCACTCCGCGGCATGTGGGATCTTCCCGGACCGGGGCCCGAACCCGTGTCCCCTGCATCGGCAGGCGGACGCTCAAACACTGCGCCACCAGGGAAGCCCCGTAAATCATTTTTGAAACTCCCCAGAGTATAAAGAAATAAAGGGTTGCTGGGGAAGGAAGAAAGTAAGGCAGACAGGCAGTCAGAAAGAAAAGAACGAAGGAAGGAAGGAAAGATGAGGAGGAGAGGAAAATGAGAGGGAGTAAGAGAGGCGTGGAGAAGACAGAGAGACAGAAAGAGAGAGATTAGGAGCTAATCCAAATCTACACTGTTGGGACACAGCTAAATCTTGGGCCCAATGACGCTACACCCTACCCCCCATGTCCCTGGAAAATTAGTTTGGGTATATTTTTCTTTTTCATTTTCTCTTTACATATTGTAATATTATTTCTTAGGAAATAGGTAATACTATTAAATAAGAATACAGAAAGCCCAATTAGAGTTTCAACACAATCCCAGCTGCAGGGGAAATCCTAATCTCTTTGCTTTTTAGCATTCCAAGAAGCAGTCCTTTCTTTCCCGAGATAATTTTCCTATGTTCTGTTTTGTTTTGAAGATGTACATAAAGAACACAAAACTTGGGCTTCCCTGGTGGCGCAGTGGTTGAGAGTCCGCCTGCCGATGCAGGGGACACGGGTTCGTGCCGCGGTCCGGGAAGATCCCAATTGCCGCTAAGCGGCTGGGCGCGTGAGCCGTGGCCGCTGAGCCTGCGCGTCCGGAGTCTGTGCTCCGCAACGGGAGAGGCCACAACAGTGGGAGGCCCGCGTACCGCAAAAAGAAAGAAAGAAAAAAACCCCACAAAACTTAAGCACACAGCTCAGTGCTTTTTACATGCAACACACACATACTCTTACTTGTGTAACAACTACCCAGATAAAGATATAAAACACAACAGGATCCTTCATGCTTGTTTCTAGTCAATAGTTCCCAAAGGAAACCACTATTTTTCATAGTTAAATTTATCATTTTTATTGTTTCTGACTTTCATATCATACTTAGAAAATCATACTTCTCCTCCCCAATATTTTCTTTAAAATCTGCCCATATTGTCTTCTGTTACTTTTATTGTTTTACTTTATTTTATTTGTTTTTAAATTGAAGTATAGTTGATTTACAATGTTTCAGTTGTACAGCAAAGTGATTCAGTTATACAGATATGTGTATATATATGTGTGTGTATATATATATATATATACACACACACATGTATGTATTCTTTTTCAGGTTCTTGGGAAGCTACTTTTTTTTTTTTT
>NW_006775074.1:707585-710472 GCF_000442215.2 Lipotes vexillifer
GGGCCTCTCACTGTTGTGGCCACTCCCGTTGCGGAGCACAGGCTCCGGACGCGCAGGCTCAGCGGCCGTGGCTCACGGGCCCAGCCGCTCCGCGGCACGTGGGATCTTCCCGGACCAGGGCAAGAACCCGTGTCCCCTGCATCAGCAGGCGGACGCTCAACCACTGCACCACCAGGGAAGCCCAGGAAGCTACTCTTTTGACTTCTGTCTCTATAGGTTAGTTTCACCTGTTTTTCAAAATCTGTACATGGATTCCTCCAGTATGTTCTCTTTTGTGCCTGGCTTCTTTTTGTCATCATAATGACTGTGAGAGTCATTGGTCTCATATGGTTTATTCTTTTTTGTTTTCTTGTATCTTTCCACTGTATAAATATATTACAATTTATCTAGTCTCCTGTTGCTAGACATTTGGGTTGTTTCCATTTTTAGGCTATTTTGAATAAAGCCGTCATAAACATTTTTTTACTGTCCTTTTAAGTGGCATCATCTATTGTACAGGCACCATAAAAAAATATGGGTTTGTATTTAAGAGATATCATTACCATTTACCATCAAAAGGGTATCTAAAAAGTAAGAAAACAAAGCTAAAAGTAACTGAGACATGGCAAGAAATAAAATATATAAAATTACCTTGGTGCGGTCAGGGAAGATTATTTCATAACATTTATTGTGTTTGTCTCATATATACAGCACATATTTACTATATAAATTTTTTTTAATATAGAAAATGTAAAGAAGAAGATAAAGAAAATATTGCTCCCCCCCCAACTCCATCCCCAGATAACCACTCTTTGTATTTGGGTATTTAACGAATATACAGTATAATATAGTTTATATATATATGTAGTTTATATATATTGTGTATTGGGCAGAAGTAGAGTGGAAATGAGGAAAGAAATCCTTGAGCACGTGTTTGTAAAGTAACCCTGAAAGCCCAAGTGCAAACAGGGCATCGTTTCTAATGGGTGAATAAAAGTCAATACGCCCCAGCCACTGCTCCTTTTGTGTGGCATCCTAATATACATGCAGAAAGGTTGATGGTAAGAATCTGGGGGAGGTTAAGTGTTTAGATTCGTAAGCATTGTAAATGTTTTACCCCATTTTCAGGTAGTTTGGGGTGTTATATTTCTTGACTAATTGAAGATGTAATCTCTCCAGTTTTAGCCACTGGCTCACAACACTGTTTTTTAAGTAGCCAATGATGAGAGAGTTCCATTAACATGGTGATGGCTGGAACTGGCTTACATGTAGGATCTCTTAATGTGTATTAACTAAATGGAAGTTTTTGTATTAAATCTGGAAAAGTTTGGATTTTGACTCAAGAGATTATTGACTGTTTCACAGTGTAAATATTTTTAAGTAGGGAAGAGACATACCCAGTCAACAAATCTTTGTTGAGCTGGCTTGATTTATTTCATTAAATCTGAGAAATAAACTTGAGAACCACGAACTGGAGGAAGTTTTCAGATGAGCTTAAGAGAGGAAGGAGAATGAAACGTGTATAACCAGAATACTAGGAAAAAGAACTTTTTAAGTGGGTGAGGGGGTGTAAGTAAATCACAACAGTTATGTATAAAATGAAAAATCTGAAAAATCCAAAGGTCCAAAACATAGAGCAATAAATGCAAAAAAAAAAAATAGTACAAACATATAAAGATTTTTAATATAATTATTCAGTTATATTTTAATGAGCGGGAAATTATATGTTGTGTTATATATACCATACAATGTGATTCAAATATTTCCTATGCATGTAAAGTAAAACATGCATAGGAAAAAAGAATAAAAATATATCAGCATGTTATCTGTGGTTATTTCTGGGAATTGAATTACAGATGGGTTTTTTTCCTTTATTTTTCTTTATTTTCCAATTTTTCTATACAGTACATATGTTACTTTTGACAACTGGGGGGAAAGGAAGGTTAGGGGTTTTTTCTCCTTTTTAACCTCTTTTTACCCCAGTAGTATTATAGTATTTGTAAAATGGCCCCCTCCCTTTAAAATCTCTTCATAAATTTCCTGGCTTCTTACTATTTAGTGGACAAATTCTAGAGAAAGGATGAGCTCTACCAAGGCTAGCCTTAAAATTGTTGTCTCTGAGTCAGAGACTTTTCATCTCTGCCATTCATTTACTAACCTTTACTATACCTGTAATTTTTTTTTAATGGATGACCATAATTATATTACAGTGAAAAGTTAACATCTATAATGTTTTCCTTGAAGTAGACTCAATAAACATGCCTTTGTTTTATCATATTTGACATACTTAATAAAATAAGCTGAAATAGAAGCCCAGTGTATCCTACCTGTGGCAACTAAAAATCAATATATTTTCCTCCATTGTTTTCAGGTGCTTAGCAAACTTTACCAATAGTCTTTCATTGCTTTGGATTAATTTATAGATAGGAACTAATACCAATAATAGGAATTACAGGCTAATATAAATGTTTTTAAACACATCTAAACCATGAAACAAGCGTGGGTTTCTTCTGTTTTTTCAGACCTCAGGAGAAAGAGGGTTCTTCTCAATGGAAAAATTGTTCATCTTATCCTAGAGTAAAGAAATAAGTGAACAAACAAGTAAGTTTTTACTTTGGGGAAATGCTCTTTAATTCCAACCCCGTTTTCATCTAAAATTGATTTAATTTTCTTAACAGTGTTTCATTTGGTAGAGCAGAATATAAAAGCCATACCCATGTGATTCAAGTAACTGGAGAAACCTCAGTCTTCTAGACCCTCATTACTCAGAGTATAGTGTCTGAATGTACAGAATCAGCATCACCAGGGAGCTGGTTAGAAATGCAAAATCTCAAATCCCAGCCCAGATCAACTGTATCAGAAACTGCTTTTTTTTTTTTTTTTTTTTTTTTTTTTTTTTTTTTTTTTT